>NW_022163335.1:0-105790 GCF_008728515.1 Papio anubis | reverse complement strand
TCTTCCTAGTCATAGGTCCTTGCTTCCAAAAAACTTGTTTCGTTCATTAAGGACTGTTTGCTACCTGATATTTTAATGACTTGCCTTGGCTATTTTTAATCCTTGCTATTGCCTCATTGCAGGTGGCGGTCATCATTGAAGTGTTTCTTTAGGTTAAATAATTATGTAGAAAGTAACACACTGCAATATTTGCAACTTACTGCTGAAGATGGAAAGGAGGCCCTGAGCCACTCCAAACACACAGGGACTCTCATGAGGCATTGTCCCATTACCATCCCTGTTTGCTTCCCCACTGTTATTATAGCAATTGCTCTCATGGTCTAACCCAAATTCCTAGGAGTAGAGTACAAACCACTTTCTCCCCTTTTGTCTTCAGTAGTGATGGGAACAGCTTGTGACACATACAAAAAGTTTTGTTGTATCTTTTCCTTGGACTTTTCTTCTTCCACTGAAATAATGTGCATTCTTTTTAGCTTATTTTCAGACATTATATGACATTGCTACTTTCCAATTTTCCTGTTATTTTGATGTTCCCTTTTAAAACAATAGAGTTGCTTGTTTTGCAATTATTATAACTAATAACAAAATTAGTTATTCTGGCTGATTTCATTTTTAGTTTTCCTCTTGTGGTGTCAAGCAGGGGTCCATCTGTGTGCCATTCGTGAAATGGTGGTTTGGTTTTAATTCAAACACATACCAGAGCCAGCCATTCAGTCTGAGTTCATGCTGCCTTCTATTCCTTCAGCACGAGAACATGAAAGCAGTCTCCACACCTGTCTCCAGACACACAGCCTATCGCTGCCTGAAATCGGTGCTTTGATTCTCAAATGCAGTTACTGGGCAACTCACAGTCCCCTGTATACTGAAGGCCGTTTCCTAGGCAGACCACTGGCACAGCCCAGACTGCAGGGGCCTGTGCGAGGACGATCCTCTGAAGTTAGGTGGCTGCTGTCCTGAGTGGTGTGCACGTTTCTTACAGCATTCATCCCTAAGAATATCTCATGAAGACAATCTTTCCTGGGACACAAGTCAGGCAGCAGCTGCAATAGGTGTGGCAAGCTTCCAAGCTATGTGTCACACTGCAAACATGTGGGCATTAAGGAATGTGTTTTCCTGGCTCCAGACCTGAAAAGTAACTCTGCCCAAGATAACTAGCTGCCCCAGGACTCAGGGCAAACAAACACACATGCTGCCTGGCCACTGCCGTGTCCTTTCTGCTCTAGTGAGAGACGCTCCTGTTAAAACATAAACACAATCTTGTTGGATGCAGGGGATTGTCGCAAACTCACACACAGCAGGTGGTCCAAATGGAGGCATATTTTCTTCAGTAAATGAATGATTCTTCTCCTCCTTCTATTTTCATTCCTTGGGCTTTTGATGAGGATGAAAAAGAAGCAAGACATGATCTGCTTTTTTCCATTCCCATTCTTACCAAGGGCAGTGGCAAATAACTGGTCTCTCTAGAGCTTAGCATATTAAATATTAACGACCAAATAAGAACAGAAAGTCTCTTTCCAGCCCTATGATTCTGCCTCACACAAAAAAGTACTTAACATTTCTTCAGATCTTTTGCTGTGTCAGGCACCCATGCTAAGTACTTGGTATACATTATATCATTTAATTTTCACCACAACCTTTTCAGGTGGTATTACTGTTATTCCCATTTTACAGATAGGGAAGCTGAGGCTGGTCGAGTATAGGAAATTTGCTCAAGTTCTCACAGCTGGTAAGCTATAGAGATGAGGTTTGAGTCAGCATTTGTAAACGTACTCTAGTCAGGACTTAAAGAGTGTACTAGAATAGAGCACGTATACAGGGAGGACACATTGAGTTCTATGTCAACGGTCGTAAATCTTCACTGAAGAACTTATGTTGTAAAACTAGGTGTCATATCCTGCCAGTTTCTCTAACTGAAGGAAAATACCAGAATCTGATGGGCTTTGTGGCTCTACGGACCAAAGAAAGGCTCCAAGTTGCAGAGAACAGGTTCCAGCTTGAATGGTGCACGGACCTTTCTCCTACCTCTATCCCTCACCCAGTGAACTCACATGGCAGCTGCAATGGCCTGAGGGAGGGTGGGCCTCCCAAACTGCTCAGGTTTTAGCCTTCGAGTGGACATTAATCTTCTTGAGCTGTAAGATAGATGCCCCCTTATTCTAAATTAAAACATTTTGCAAAATTGAAGATTAATAAACATAAATCAATCGATACCTACAGAGTATGTATCCGGCATTCAAAATCTTGCTGGGTTCTGTAGAAGATAAAAAAATACATATATACAACATGGCTTCTGGTGTGAATTTAGCTATTAGCAAGAGGGAGAGGACTCTAGGTTCCATGGCCACTCTAAGCTGTTCCCAGTTCCTTGGACCAGTCACCCCTAAAGGCACATTCTACTTTTTGTTTCAGCAAGACCATAATCAGTGGTCTACAGCAGTGGTTACTCAACAAGCTTTATGCTCTTAGGATTCCTTGGACTCTTAAAAGTTGTTGAGAACCCAAAGAGCTTTTGTTTATGTGGGTTATATCTAATAATATTTACTACCACATTAAAGATTAAAACAGGCCGGGCGCAGTGGCTCACGCCTGTAATCCCAGCACTTTGGGAGGCCGAGGCGGGTGGCTGGGTCACGTTCTGTGGTTTACAGCGTTTGTTTTCCCGCTCTTTGCAATCAATCATGCTGCTGCTCAGTGTTTGGGTCTGCGTTATTTTTATGAGCTGTAACACTCACCACGAAGGTCTGCAGCTTCACTCCCGAAGCCAGTGAGACCACGAACCCACGGGAAGGAAGAAACAACTCCAGACTCGCCACCTTTTAGAGCTGTAACACTCACTGCGAAGGTCTGCGGCTTCACTCTTGGAAGTCAGCAAGACCATGAACCCACCAGAAGGAATAAACTCCGGACACATCTGAAGAAACAAACTCCGGACACACCATGTTTAAGAACTGTAACCACCGCGAGGGTCCACAACTTCATTCTTGAAGTCGGCGAGACCAAGAACCCAGTGGGAGAAACCAACTGCAGACACATTACCAAGGCCTAATTCAGGCCAAACTAGAGGTGGCCAGCGTGGCATGACTTGAGGGATATCTGGAATTCTACTCTGGGGAAAAATAGTATCTTTGAAAACACAAATGAGAAAACTCATTTCAAGTGATTCAATTCTTTTAAAATGAAAATATGCCTCCCCTCTCCCTATTAGTATAAAGACCACTCTCAGAACGATTGGATATTCCTGCCAGCTGTGTCATTCAGGACTCAACAGAATATACACACACATGCACACGCCCACGTGACACACACATCGATTTACTGCGGGAAATTATGTAACAGGGAGGCTAGGCACATACAAATCTGTAGGGCCGGCTGTCAAGAAGGGCAAGCTGGAAACTCCTGGGCAGGAGATGGTATTGCAGCCTTCGGACAAAATATCTGCTTCTGCAGGGAACTCTCAGTTTCAACTAATTAGATCAGGCCCACCCAGATTATCCAGGGCGATCTTCCTTACATTAAATTGACTGTAGATATTAATCACATCTACAAGATGCTTTCACAACAATACCTGGATTAGTGCTTGGTTGAATAACTGGGGACCATGGCTTAGCCAAGTTGACACATAAAACTGACCAGTGCACTACTTTATTGTAAATTTGTCTACTTTTCCCTTCCTAAAAAGTTTTGTAAATTAAAAAAATTCAACACCTAGGAACTGAAAAATGAAAAGAAAAATACAGAGCAGTAAGATAGAGAAAGCTGGTCAAAAGGTGGGGAACAAAAGGAAGATAGACAAAGAAAGCTCAGAAACTGCCACAGAGAGACATGCAAAATTAGAGAGGCGTGAGGACAAGGGACAGGAACACATAGGAAAGGGGTGACTGTTCCGGAGTTTAACTGCTCTTATCACTAACTTTAAATTAGGAATTCGAGAAATAATCATCATTCGTAACCCTTCATTTTCCTTATTCTTGGTGTTGAATGGAATCGCTGTCTGAGTTTGCCAGGCAGGAAAATATAACTCTTGGAGCTCAAGTGACTGGAAACTCATTAACTTGAAACCCTAGCTGGAGCTGGCCTCTGCGATACAACTTCCCCATTCCTGCGCTCTCTGTTGAGGTAGGTTTGGTTGTTGCAAGTTTGCCTAGGGAAAATGTGACCTGTCTCTTCTTTTGGTCAAGGTCTTGGGCTCTGTCGTCAGACCGTGTGGAAGGAATCCTTTAAGATGGTCCCAGTGAACTCCACCTCTTGATATTCATGCCCTTTGTGTTATCTCCTCCCGTTAGTGTGGGCTGAGGCTAGTGATTTGCTTCTTATGAATAGCATATGGCAGAGTGATGTGATGTCACTTCTGCAATTAGGTTACAAAAGATAGGCTTGCATCTCGCTTTCACCCTCTGTCTGTCTGAATCTTCCCACATACTTGTTCTAGTGAAGCAAGCTGCTATGTTCTAAGTCACCTTATGGAGAGGCCCATGTGATAAGGAACTGAGGGTGGTAAGTGACTTGAGTTGTGTGCCTCAGTTAACTCATTCGTAAAACGTGGACAATAATAATAATAATAATACTGATGGCATAGGGACTAAATGACTTAATACATGTAACCAGAATAGTGCCTGGCACACAGGAAATGTTAACTTAATATTACTACTACTACAGGTACTGGTCTACTCTTATCTTTTAAAGTTCAGAGAAAGATCACTATGTATCTCCTTCTAGAGAAAAGCACAATGTTACTGCTGGGGAATTAAGAATAAATGCTGCCTCTTAGGGAGTTAGTCTTAAATTTTCAACATCAGCTTCCCAAGCTTCTGCTAGTTTCATGCAATTCTAATCTTGAGATGGCAATGTCCTTGTCCATAGATGGCTCCTGAGAGCCCAGTGCCTTGCTGAGCCCAGAATATTCAAAAAGATTTCCAAAGTATTTGGAAAATATCCTCCACAGATATCTTTTCCCATTTGTTCTTCTTTTTTTTTTTTAATCACTTTGTGATTTTTACCCACAGATTTTCAGTACCTGGTCAGGGAGTTACCTACTAAAAAAAGTAGAGAGGACGTCTGGCCTCAGAGACGGCGAGGAATCACTTAACTGGAATGCTGAATAGAGACTGCACCTGCCCTGTCAGGGATCTACTCCAGAATCCTGCAGGGCTTTTTCCTCAAGGGATTCTGACTGGGCTGCAGGGAGTGGAGGTGTCTGCAAAAGGGAAAAACCAAACTGAAGGGTCATTATTGGTCATGTCTCTTCCCTTAACTGTACATCAAGGCTAATATTTCACACTCTCTACTTTTATTTATTTATTTTTTTGAGACGGAGTCTCGCTCTGTTGCCCAGGCTGGAGTGCAGTGGCGCAATTTGGGCTCACTGCAAGCTCTGCCTCCCGGGTTCATGCCATTCTCCTGCCTCAGCCTCCTGAGTAGCTGGGACTATAGGCGCCCGCCACCTCACCCGGCTAATTTTTTGTGTTTTTAGTAGAGACGAGGTTTCACCGTGTTAACCAGGATGGTCTCGATCTCCTGACCTTGTGATCTGCCCGTCTCGGCCTCCCAAAGTGCTGGGATTACAGGTGTGAGCCACCGTGACTGGCCCACCCTCTCTACTTTTCTAAGCTGTCTTATTGGGAATGAATGAATGAATGAATGAATGAATGCCTCAATGATATCTTTAACACACCTGTTATAGTGAAAGGAAGCTTCAGGTAACGAATATATTTGATTTTTTAAAAACCTGCCAAAAGGTAACGGATGGAATGTTAAGTAATAGCTAAATAAGCCTTGCAATTTGGCGGAAATGGACCTGAACTCAGATCTCAAGGAATTCTTCTACTTCTAGAGATCCAAGAATGCCATAAATGTACCGTCTGTTGACCAAGGCAGGGAAATCGTCACTCAAGTGGATTTCAATCTATTCTCTTTTGTCCCTTCCCAAACTGCTCTCCATAAGCTTGCAGCAGTTGCTGTGTGGCCTTAGAAGTAGTACCCGTAGCGGTGTTGATAATGAGGAAGAATAAACAACCTCTGAATACAAGTGCTTTGGATCAATCTGTAGGATCTAATTTGACTATCTCAAATCTAAAGTAATTAAGAGTTTTTTTTTCTTCTCTGCTTGAACTGGAGGCATTAAAGCAGTTATTTGGTTTGGCTTTAAAATTAGATAGATTAGGGTTTAAATCCCAGTTTAGCTGAGAACCCTTAGGGAGATTTCTTAACCCTGACCCTCAGTCTCCTCATCTGTAAAATGGCAGTAAAAATGCCTATTTCACGGGGTTGTTGATAGCTATTATGATGACTTGAGAGAGAACATTTAAGATGGAAGGGCAGGGCAGGGGTGGAGAGAGGCTGAAAGCTGGATCTACCTCTGGGAGTGATGATTTCTGAAGAATGGCATCGCCACTCAGTAAAGCACTTTGCGTAGTCCAGTATAACTGAGGGGTTGCGTGAAGCAGCAGTCCGGGCCCCAGGCCTTCCACATGACAACCAGCATCTCAGTCAGGGGAGCTCTCGGGTCCAATCAGTGTATTGTTGCCTCTGTTCTGCCAGTCTGAAAAGAAATCGTCCCATAGGGTTAAGCCTAATCCTATTTCCTCATGGGAGCTGCTTCTGACCACCCCAGCCAGTGGCAGTCTCGCTGGACACTCAACTTCTACTCCACTCCCTGGACACTAAACTTCATTGCTGCTTACCTTACTGTACTATGTTCTTTTTTTTTTTTTTTTTTTTTTTTTTTTTTTTTTTTTTGTGAGACAGAATCTCACTCTGTCGCCCAGGCTGGAGTGCAGTGGGGCGAACTCGGCTCACTGCAAGCTCCGCCTCCGAGGTTCACGCCATTCTCCTGCCTCAGCCTCCCAAGTAGCTGGGACTACAGGCGCCCGCCACTACACCTGGCTAATTTTTTGTATTTTTATTTTTAGTAGAGACGGGGTTTCACCGCGTTGGCCAGGATGGTCTCAATCTCCTGACCTCTCGATCCACCTGCCTCAGCCTCCCAAAGTGCTGGGATTACAGACGTGAGCCACCGCGCCCGGCCTTACTGTACTATGTTCATATTTTGTCTTTGAAACTAAGTTGTAGCTCCTTGAGGGAGAGACGTAGATTTTTATCTCATTTGAATCACTCCCAGTGATAATATACTCATTATCTGAAGCTTCCTCTCCTTATAACAGGTGTGTTAAAGATACCATTTTTATCTTCTTTGAATCACTCCCAGTATTCACAGATGCTAAGAAGTGTGCTCCCCAACTTGGTCTGCGAATCCCTAAGGTTCTGTAGAGCTGACTCAGGTACCTCACCTACGATGAGATCACTGGGCACCCAGTGCCAAATCCTGGGACCACCATCCACATCTCTCCTGCAGCTTCAGCCAGAATAGCCCGTTTTCATAGGTTTTGCCTTTGGATGTCAGTGGTGATGATGGCCATAGCGTATTTGTTGAACACTGGGTTTCCTCCCATTGTTGAGTATTTGGCAGCCCAATTTCCAACCGCCCAAGGGCTTTCTCTGGCAGCTGGAGCCAGCTGAAACTGCCAGAGAATTAACACCCTGGGAGCAGCCTTCACCCAGTGACTGACCAGAGTTAGCGTGTAAATACCCCAGCTTCCTTGTTTTTCTGAGGGTGACTCTGAAGTGCATGTTCCTCACTGGTTCCCAGAGTTCCCCAGTGAACTGGACTCCTCATGCACAGAGGTAACTGGCTTGATAACTTGCTCCTTACTGGCTTCCTTCCCTTTCCTGTCTCACTTTCTCACTCTTACTGGTACTTTCTGGGATCATCTCCCAAATCAGGGTCTGCTTTTGGAGAAACCAGATAGTAAATCAGCATCTGCTCATTGCCAGTCACTGTTCCAAAAACTTTACAGATGGGCCGGGTGCGGTGGTTCACGCCTGTAATCCCAGCACTTTGGGAGGCTGAGGCGGGTGGATCATGAGGTCAGGAGATCGAGACCATCCTGGCCAACGTGGTAAAACCCTGTCTCTACTAAAATACAAAAAATTAGCTGGGTGTGGTGGTACATGTCTGTAGTCCCAGCTACTTGGGAGGCTGAGGCAGGGGAGTCGTTGGAACCCGGGAGGCGGAGCTTGCAGTGAGCTGAGATCGCACCACGGCACTCCAGCCTGGCAACAGAGCGAGACTCTGTCTCAAAAACAAACAAACAAACAAAAAAAAAACAAATAAAAACAACAACAACAAAAAATAAAATAAAAAATAAAAATAAGTAAATAAATAAATTAAAAAACCCCAAAACTTTATAGAGATGTTGACTTTTCAATTCTTCAATCATCCTCTTAAATTTGTTTTTAAATTTTGCTTTCCTTTTTTAAATAAGAAAATTGAGACACGGCAAGGTTAGGTATCTTACTCGGGTTCACAAAGCTAAACAGTGCTGGTGCCAGGATTCAAAGCAAAGGGCTCCAAATTGACGAGACTCTGCAACGTGCTGATCCAGGTAGGTACTCTGCCCATTGGACGAGAATCATAGCTTCTTTGCAGAAGTCCTTGGCAAAGCTCATTTCCTCTCATTAACTCCTGAATCCTGTCTGTGTTGAAGTGTTTCAGGTCTAGATAACCTTTGTCTGTTGTTTGAAGGCATCTCTTTGTTAGAGGTGTCAGTTCTTTTCTTTTTTCTTTTTCCACACACCAAACTCAGTTGTGGAAGCCAGCACAGGGTCAATGCGGCAGGGAGAAGTGTGTGTCCTGATGTCTTGACTGAGTGACTCATTATTTCTGCTGGTTCCCTTGCCAGTGTCAGTTATTGTTCCTCCAAGGATGGTGGTACCAATAACAGAGATAGAAAGGTTGGGAGGAAGGAGAAGCCAGTAGGTCTGGAAAAGGGGAGCTCATGGGGAGGGTCCTTACTTACAGGATAAATTCTGTTTTAGTCATGTTGCATTTGAAGAAATGTGATACACTCAGTTGGAAGTCTCCAACATATAGTTAGAAAAGTAAATCTGTAACTTGGAAGACCTGGCAATAAAGATCTGAGCATAGAGGCTGTGGTGGCTAAAGTCATGAAAGAGGGTAAGATGAGTCTGCAGAAAATGAAGGAGGTTCAGATTTGGAATCTTAGAGAATGTCCATTTCTGATGTCAGAATGAGAAAGAGAGGTCATCAAATGAAATCAAGAAGGAAGAGTCAGAGATGTAGAAGAGTCTGGATAGTGCTAGGACCTGGACCCCAAGGATGGGGAGTAGTTCCAAGAAATAGTAATGAACCAACAGGGCCAAATACTGAAAGGGTTGAGAAGAACAAGAACCATAATTAAAGGGTGCTTAAGGTGTCTCAACGTTTGAGGTCATAGACTATAATGTTGAGGTAGAAACTAAGAAGTGGAAGGATATGAAAATTGTGAAGTGACGTGTAAGTCATTGATAGGGTTTGGCTGTGTCCTCACCTAAATCTCATCTTGAATTGCAACTCCCACAATCCCCACATGTCATGGGAGGAACCTGGTGGGAGGTGACTGAATTATGGGGGCAGGTCTTTCCTGTGCTGGTCTCATGATAGTGAATGAGTCTCATGAGATCTGATGGTTTTAAAAATGAGAATTTCCCTGCACAAGCGCTCTCTCTTTGCCTGTTGCCATCCATGTAAGGCGTGACTTGCCTCTCCTTGCCTTCTGTTATGATTGTGAGGCCTCCCCAGCCTCCTGGAACTGTAAGTCCATTAAATCTTTTTTTTTTTTTTTTTTTTTGTAAATTGCCCAGTCTCAGGTATGTCTTTATCAGCAGTGTGAAAAATGGACTAATACAGTCATGCGATTTAGTAAATTAATATTTTACATTTGTAAAGGGCTATTCTAAAACCGCCTTGACATGAGATTCACCAATCCCAAAACCTCCTCAACACAGTGTTTTACATGTAATAAGTACTTAAGTGAATGAAGTGATTAAGCTCAATCTTAATTTTCTTTTCCTTTTTTTTTTTTTTTTGTTGTCTGTTATTATAGTTTCAAAGAATAGTCAATAATCCCTTAAGGAACAAGCACTCTAGGTGGTCACTAGCAAATTCTCACACATGTGTTAGCCATTTTTAAAAGAATTCGACTACAGCAAATTCACTAAACATTATAACTTTATAGAGGACAATATTTGATGATTAAGAAGACACTCCAGGATCTTGCTCTATGTCTGGGTCATTACACTGAATTTAATTATGAAGAAAGCAGGGAAAATAAATACCAGACAAGGAGCCCAGAGATCTGGGCTTTGGTCCCAGTTTTCATCAATTCAGTTCACAGTTCACCTTAGGGGGCCTTAGTTTCATCATCTGCAAGTAAGGGGTTGACTCTATTGGTGATTCCCAAATTAGTGCTGGTCTTGATGAGGTTTTCATCTCCTTTGCGGGAAAAGGAGAGAGTGAGTGATAAAGAGAGAGAGGCAGAGAAAGAAAGAGATTATGTAGTGAGTTATTCATAAAATCAAATTTATTCTTAATTCTAAGATTTGTCCTTTTTACTGTCTTATGTTAAAAAGTCCTTTCTTTTATACAATGGTAATAGCCATTAATTAGCAGTTTGATTATCAATGTGCTTAAAAGCAACACAAAAATATGGCAACCCCATGATACAGCTGAAAATTGTCTGTAAATTTTTGCTGGTCTATGCACCCATTGAACTTAGACTCTACATTCTCAATTCCAGATTGTATGATAAGGTACAAATGTGGTAGTTTAAGATCTCTGACTTCTGTTTGGACCCCAGATGAGAGCAACAGGAGCCACCCAGCAGCACTGCAGGCCTCCTGAACTCTTAAGAGTCCACAGCATTCTGCCATGCTTGTTGGCGACAACAGCAGCATTCTGACAAGGAATTGCAAAGCAGAGCTCACATCCTAGGACACTGGAGCTCTGAATACTAAGAGAAATTGCGTGTCCTTTAGTGCAGAGAGAACGAAGATTTGCTTTGTTAGATTCGTTGGATTATTTTAAAGGAAATTTCACCAACTCAAAGATACTGGAAATGAGATCTGCTCAGAACAGGGTATAGGGACAAGTTGAACCTGGGAGTTGGCCATATAATTACTACCCTGGAACCAGCACGAAAGTCAATTACCTACATTTTTACCTACTGAAATGTGGGTCTTAGCTTGGCACCTGAAATAAATGACACAAAACTGTGTTCATCTCCTTACCCACTGTGTGCCCACCTATTTCAGCAGGAACTATTAAAACTGCGGCAAATCAGAGCAGATTGTTGCTGGCAGAAGCTTCAATAAATCTGTGCCACTGAATTACAGGAAGAATTAAAATGCAGAAATTAGAAGTCAAAGGCATTGAGTTTAGTGTGAGACTTATCTGATTAAGTGTAGTTTCATAAGCCACTAGATCTCAATCTCATAAAGCCCAAGGGAAAACCTGAGGGGGGTGGAAGGTGACAATTCCACCTTCCAGAGGAAGTCATAAATTTCAATATGCCATAGCAACAGAATACATTTCTCATTAAAGATGCAAACATAATACAGCTCAGAACAAGCTCCCTAGGAAACAAACAGGGAAAACCAGTGTTGGTGTTCATCATTAACTTGCAACACATGAGATCTGCCCAGAATGTTTTGCTTATTGGGGCAGGAAATCATTTGCTGAAATCAGAAACATTGTGTCTTTTTTTGTGAGTAAAGGCCTCAAAAAAAAAAAATCGAATGAGAATAGAACTTTAAGAGAGGCAAGAATACAAACAGACCGGAAAGGCAGGCATTGGAAACCAACACAAAGGAGGAGGACAGGGAGAGATCTGCAAGAAATATCTAGGTGTTTTGTGCTGAGCACTTGTACGAGATATTCTGCTGAACATTCTAATCACCCAGTCATTTAATCTTTAAAATACACCCAAAAGTGGATATTTTCATAAAATGCAAACAGGCTTTGAGAGTTTCAATTATTTGCTCAGAATCATGCAAATGGTAGAGTTTTGCCCAGGACTCAAACTCTTGTGTTTCTAATGTCAAAGCTGTTGCTATACACAATGATTACAGTATAAATGTACTTTTAAACAGAGGCTGACCTGCAGGAAAATGCAAATAAACTACTATAATGCTGGTGGCTTAATCTATTGCTTTAACAACCCTTTCCAACTGGCGACTCCTTGAAGATGAATCAGCTCAATGGATGGAACCTTGCAAGACGATCTGCCTCCTAGGCTTCCGCAAGTGTGCTCAGCGTGCCTCCATCTCTGCAGTGCCTCAGAGGTTGTCCCAACCCTCTGGAACAAAACCCCTTGAGTGATTTAGTTTCCGGAGCCTTTCACCAGAATGGCATATTAACTTTGGCCTCATAATGTAATCCTCCAATCTTAAAATATCAAAAAGAAAAAGAAGGAGAAGGTGAAAAAGAAGGAGTAGAGGAAGGAGAAAAGAGGAAGAAGAAGAAGGGAGGAGGAGGAAGAAGAGGAGGAGGAGGAGAAGGAGGAGGCGGTGGCAAGGACGACATTTCCATGTGTTCAGCTTCAGGAAGGTATCAGTGACTGGATCCTTGCCTGTGTTAAGCAGTTGCGATGTCTGTGGCTTTTATAAGCAAGATAATGCACATATCATCAGAAAAAGAAAAAATTTTTTTTGTACCTGTCCCCTCTCTATTGAAGAAAGGAATATGAATCAAGGATTTTGGTATGGCTTCCAAGTTTTAGGACAAAGGTATATTAGTATACCAATTTAGTAGCTTATTATAAAGATCTTGGAAACTAATGATAATTTTTTCTTAACATTAAAAAATGACTTCTATAAAATGTATATACCGTCATTCCTACTGGCACCAAATCAAAAGCAGGTGTAATCTCAGGAGTTATTTCTTTCTGTTCACAGGCTTCCCTGGCGACAATATCTTCTTGCCTTATCACCAGTAAAAGAGCTTCACAATTTGAACACCTGAACAAAAAGCAGGGAAAAGTGTTTTTTTTTTTTTTCTTTTTGCTAATGAAAAACATACATAAATCTTCAGTCAGTATATAGATAGTACTTGTGTATACGGTGAGATATTTTAAAAGATGGTAGCTAGCAGAGTCAGCTCCCTCAGCTCTACAGTTCTTTCCATCATTTCCTTTTATACTTTCCTTAGGCAAAACCTGAGTCAATGCAGACCGAAGCCATGAATGCAATTAATGGAAGAAATGCATTTTCAGCAAATGGATGATGACTCCTATAGTTAGGAAGTGAGGCTGAAATGGAGAAAGATTTAGTGTTGTGTAGAGTTTAATATATTGCTAATAACATGGGTGAAGGCTATCTTTATCAAGTGTGACCTCTTAGCTTCCGTGTCTCCAAGCATGGGAAGTCCTAGCTAGTTAAAGCTGAAGCCTACCTCCCCTATGGCTAAATGAACGAAGATTTATGAGGCTTTTAACCAGAATGAAGGGGCCAGGGTCTTTGGACAGCAAATAGAGTGGAGCTAACTGGGCTTCCTACAATTGAATCCGTGTCCTTGGCCTCATTGAGACCACCTGGGCAACTGGCTACCATGAATAATATGATATAGCAAATGAGATACTGACTTATATGAGTGTGGACATTTTCATTAGCATTTTAAAACTATAGCAGTATTACTGTTAAGACACAAATAAGAGGCCCTCTTATGTGAGAAAACCCTCAAGACCAATACTTTGAGAACCTGCCAGAGGAGAAAATAATACATGAATTTTATTTCAATAATCAGGCTTCAGATTTTGTCAGGCCTTTAAAATTATGTATGTAAATGGTATAAAAGTGCTATAATGATAAAAATGAAAAATTTCTGGTTTGGCCCCCACTACAGGCTTTCCACCTGCTGTTGATATTGGCCGCACAGTGCCCCAGCATTCAAAAACAGCAGGCTTTGAGGTCTGACTTTGAACCATGCCAGCATTCCAAAGGTACTTCATTTCTCTGTGGTGTGCACCTAATTGAAGTCATAATAATGGCTGATAGCTTTCTCCAGGGCTTTAGAAACCTGGGGCGCTTTGGGTTTTTCTTTAAAAATGTAGTAGCTACAATACCCTCTAAGACCTAAGGTCCAAATCCTCTGGCTCTCTAATAAGAGTAACTGGTTTTGAGAGAGACTCAGTTTAAAATATAGGCTGTGTGGAAGCAAACCCAACATGTATGGGGTATGGGGGGCATGGAGGTGGTGTATGAACCTGATGTTTTCCACTTTGCTATTCTAGAAGCAAGGCAGTATAGTGGAGAAAGTACTGAAACGTATTGAACTTGGAGTCAAACAATCTCCTCTTACTTGGAGAAGGTACTGAAAAGTATTGAGACTGTTTTACCCCAAGTAGGAGGAGATTGTGTGACTCCTTTTACTAGTTGTATGAATTTAGACAAGTAACTTACTATTAGTTTATTCTCTCCCAGTCTTAATGGGTGAACTAGTAGCAAAACAAGTATCAACGCAGTGTCTGAACTACTATTTATCTACACCTATATGACGACAGCATCATTATTGGTGCATCTTTGAGAAATCTTAGAGAATGGAAGAAGTACCAGTAGATTTCGAATAGAAGTAAATGTCCACCTTCCCCAGTTTACAGGCTGAAACAACAATCCGAGACTCTGCATGCTGAACTCCAGAACAATCTTAGATTTTGATGATTAAACAGCTTACTTTTGGGCACTCTAGAGGAACACAAAGACCATCAGGGATCCAAGTGGATGCACCAATGGTGTTACAGAACTCCATTCTTCCTTCTTATGTGGTAGGTTGTTTGACTGATACAGGAAGTGGTGTCCCAGGTTACATATCTGTATTTTAGTAAAGTATGTAAAAAAGGCATTTGTAGTAGCCCCTATGAACAAGAAGAAATTTGGGCTGCAAAGTCATATATTTATGTAGGTTATTTTTAAACTATAACTTTTATTTTAGGTTCAAGGGTATATGTGCAGGTTTGTTACATAAGTAAACTGCATGTCATGGAGGTTTGGTGTACAGATTATTTCATTACCCAGGTCATAAGCATAGTACTCAACGCGTATTATTTTTCTGACTTGGGTAATTTCTTGACCATTAAATAAGCATAATCAAAAGTATGAAAGTTAATCCAAGAGGGCCTCTATTAGTATTCTGAAGGTATGCTATATTGCAGGTTAGTAATAATTAGCACCGTGCATGGCATACTCTAGCTTTAAAAATATCTTAAAGGTTCACATATAGAGACATCAATACATGATTGTGTATTATAATTGGAAGGAATATATATATACACACTGTATATATATACACACACAGTATATATATACACTATATATATACACACACTATATATATATATATATATATATATATATATATTTATTTTGAGATGGAGTCTCACTCATGTTGCCCAGGCTGGAGTACAATGGCGTGATCTCAGCTCACCGCAATCTCCACTTCCCGGGTTGAAGCGATTCGCCTGCCTCAGCCTCCCAAGTAGCTGGGATTACAGGCAAGTGCCAGCACGCCCGGCTAATTTTGTATATATATATATTTTTTTAAAGTAGAGACGGGGTTTCTCCAGGTTGGTCAGGCTGGTCTCGAACTCCCGACCTCAGGCCCACCTTGGCCTCCCAAAGTGTTGGGATTACAGGCTTGAGCCACCGCGCCCACAGGTACTCAAGCACTTGCACATGATCAAGATGGAGAAGAGTTGACTTTTGCAGTTCACGTGGGAGGAAAAAAAAAAAAAGTAAATCTAGAAATTCTAGTTAACTCCAAACACAGTAAGTGTCATTGATTGTCTCCCCAAAAGCCAATCCAATATTAGGCTGCACATAAAGACTGCCCAAAACAAGGATGGAGAGCACAACAATTCAGGAAGAAGATAACCTGCAATGCTTATATGGCCATCAAAGATGACATAGGCTCTGGAAACTATACTACAGGGAAAGTTGGGGGTAAGAAGAACCTTAGCCAGAAGAAAAGAGTGGATGGTGGGCCATAGAGACAAGCATGGCAGATGTCTTCTAAGAGATGAAGGGCTACAATGTAGAGATAGTTTGACTTGTTCTAGGCAGGTTTCAGAAGAGGCACAAGACCCAAGCTGCAGCCTCTGGAAGGTAGCAGTTTGAGTACAATATAAGAAAAAAACATTGTTTTTCTTAGCATTTCTGATGTTCATCAGAGATTGTGGGACCGAAGCTCAGGAAAGAGATCTTAAGGTAGAATCAAGAGAGAGAGGTCGTCCACAAGGAGGCGGTAATATGAAGCTGTGGAATGGCTTGGGGTTTCCAGTGTCTTCCACCACCATCAGCCCAGAATTACCACCTTCCCAGTTGCACTTCCTCCTAAATCTACATCTCCTGTCTGGTGCCTTTTGCCTTGAACAGTCTCTTGCCTCGGAGCTTCTCGGCCATCAAACAGAAGGGGGCACCCTGCACCGTCAGTCTAGACAAGGACCAATCTGACAATCCCCA
This sequence comes from Papio anubis, assembly GCF_008728515.1. Classification (NCBI taxonomy): domain Eukaryota; kingdom Metazoa; phylum Chordata; class Mammalia; order Primates; family Cercopithecidae; genus Papio; species Papio anubis. Next base: position 89,443 of record NW_022163335.1, on the reverse strand, counting down.
ACCATGGAAAAGGACCTAAGGCTGGGTGGGATGTAGGAGCCTTCCAGGACCTGGAAGGGAACCTCCTGTAACTGTGCTCCTCTCTACCCCCGTTGGAGTCCACAGGGCTGGAACTCTAAAATGCAGAAGAAGGTTAGGGGTGGGCAGACAGGAAGGGTTGTGATGCCACCTGACTTCCAAACTGAGGATGGAACAGGAGCTCCCTGGGGTACAGAGAAAAGTCATAGCAACCCTGGACAATCCAGCGGTTTGGTAAAGTGTACTTACCAATTTTGAAGAGGGCAAGGGGTTCTCTTAATGTGTAGAGAGGACTATCTAGGGAGTTGCAAACTTTGTTATGAGTGGACAATCACCCTGGCTCCTCACTGCACCGTTTTCTCCTTGCCCAACAAGGCACGCGGGTCCCGGCAAGGGATTCGAGTCCAGATCTCTCTCTCTCTCTCTCTCTCTCTCTCTCTCTCTCTCTCTCTCTCTCTCTCTCTCCCCCCCCCCTTCTCTCTCGCTCGCTCTCTCTCTCTCTCACACACACACACACACACACACACACACACGCGCACACGCAAAGTGGGCAAAGCGAGCAAAGCGAAGAGGGTTGGTACCCAGTCTGGGCGCGCTGGAGCTAAGCAACTGGCCTTTGTTTGTGAATCGGAGCAGTTTAGGGGACATCCTCCGGTCGCCGCGGGGCGCGCGCCTCCGCTGAGTGTGCGGTGCGGTGCCCAGCGGTGCGGGGGAGGCTCCACCGCGCCGACCCAGGGCCCCCGCACCGCCCCCGCCGGCTCGACGCGCCCGGCGTTGCGCTCTCCACCGAGCGGGCGGCCGCAGCGCACTTGGCTGGGGCGAGAGGCGAGAGGCGAGAGGGGTGGGCGGACTGCTTGGTTGGCGTTGGCGCTCTGCAGTGCAGTGGAGTGTTAGCCCAGCTCCCTATATGGTCGGGGATTAGCTAGGCGCTGCTGAGGCTGAGGCTGAGCCAGGAGCCGGAGGAGGAGGAGGAGGAGGAGGACGAGGACGAAAAGGAGGAGGAGGAGAAAGAGCGCAGCAGCAGTCAGCGCACGCCGAGCGGCTGCCGCCGGGGGAAGCAGAGGCGCCGGAGGCTGGGGCACCGCCGACGCCTCGGGAGCCATGGCCGAAGGGGGAGAAGGAGGCGAGGACGAGATCCAGTTTCTGAGGACTGTGAGTCTCCGCGGCGGGGGCGAGGCCGTGGGCAGGTGGGGAGGAGCGCGGAGCGCGGCGAGGAGGGGCTGGCTGCGCTGCGCCGCGCCGCGGTGCCGGGTGCCCGGTGCCGGGCGCTTTATCCGCACCCGCGGGCTGCAGAGGCGGACCGGCCACCTACCCGCGGGGCCGCGAGGGGCTGCGTGGAAAGGGGCACCATCTCCTGCCTCTCCCTTGTTCCCCTACTGCCACCCCTGCCCCAGACCCTCCACCTAGGACCGCTCGCTCTCCAGGCAACTTGCTACTTGGTCTGAAACCCTTGATGCCCAAACTTCAGCCGGGGTTTGTTCGTGGTTGTCCTGACCCAAAAGATCGGCGTTGGAAGCCCTCGCCCCGGGGTCGGCCCTCTGACACCTCCACACTCCACGCCAGCCCCATTCCTCTTCCAAGGCGCCCCCACGCACCGGGAAACCGTCGGGAAGGAGCCAGCGGGGCAGGGGGGAGCCTGGAGAGCCGAGTCGGAGAAGCGGGCGCAGGCGCTAGGTCCTAGCCCTGGGATCACTCAGAGGGGAATTCACCCAGCGCTGCCCTTCTCGTGTGTAGCCTCACGCGGGCAACTGCTGCTGGAGCCTGACTGACTGCCTGCCGTGGGTTCGAGAGCTGTGGCTTCTGTTCCCCGCTCCCGCGAGCCCCGCAGGACAGGGAAACCCCAGTCAGTGGCTCCGCGTCACTCAGGTCCCCTCCTTGGCACCTGAGGGCGCTGCTCCATCCCAGATTTGGGGGTGAGGGGGTGAAGTCTGTTGCAGCCACACCAGCCTTGCGCTATAGGAGATAATGCAAAGACTTTCAAGGTGGACGGCCACCCGGAGGGGTGGGGGCATTGGGGATGCATCCTGGCGCTGATTTCAGCCAAGTGACCTTGAGCAAGTCGCATAATCCGCCCTACTTAGCCTCAGTTTCCTCGTGTGTAAAATAAAATATAGCCAGCGTTTCAGGGTGATAAGGATTAAATGATATTGTGAATGTCATAATGTTTGGTAAACTGTAAATTGGTCTGTAAATCTTAGATAATTTTATATGCACTGCTTAGCTCTCAGGAATTAGAATGAAATTCTTTCTTTCCCTCTCTCCCTCCCCTATAAGGGTGCCCCGCCCCCACCATGACCTGGTCTTCGAAGATCACAACTTACCTCTTGTCCATCTTTTGAACCACTCTCCTCCTGTCAAAGTGCTTCCTTCCAATTCTTTTCAGTTTCTCTTCCAAACGTGGTTCTTTTGTCAAAGCTAGGACTTGGGTCTTATTTGGGTGGGGGGGCATGGAAGTGCCTGGCACCCTGCTGGTACTACTGAGAGGCTACAGTATTCATCTCTTCATCCTTGGTCTGACCTGCAGACCCAGACTCCATTCTCATCTCTCACACTGCACACAAGATGGCCCCGTAGTTGCAATTCATGACAACCCTATTTTTATAAAGCTGCCTGCTCCCCTCAAAGCCCCATGAAATCCTTTGCTTGTCCCTCTGACAGGTGTCTTTAGTAATGGATGGGTGGCAGCTCAGGTTCTTTCTGCCTTGTGTCCTCCATGATCAGTAATTTCTTCTGCTTATTATTAATGATCTTTTGGGCATTATTGCTTGAAAAAATTATCTTCAGACCGATAGGGTCAATGTTGAATAGATGTCCCAGGGAGTTGAGGCTTACGAAGGTGGTGGTTTTCGTGAGATCCTTATCTCATGCTTTTCTCTTGGCTTCTGAGCCATCTTCCCTGACTTTTCCTCTCCATCTGGCATTGTAAGTGTTTTTGTTTTTGTTTGTTTTTGGTACACCTGTAGCCAAGGTTTATTATAGTAGTGGTTCTTAAGTTTTGTGTGCTGGGCTTCCTGCCCTAGAGATCAGAGCTGGTGGACCTCTTTTAAAGTACACCCATGACAGCCTGTGGGGTTCAAGGACCCAGGTTCAGAACCCCTGTTGCAGAGAACTACATATCACTTATGGCTTAGAGCGAGTGCTGGAGGTAACCATAGGGGCAGTGATTCAAATGTGGCATTATTGATTCTTTTCCTTCTAGTTATCACCTTATGTATTTTTTAAGGTGTGTTCCTCATTTCTTCACCCTATGAGACACCTTAACATCTTAATTTTTAGTTCACTGGGAAGGAAATAGGTGATGAAACTGAAGCACAGAAAATCAAGTGACTTGGCCATAGCTGTTGACAAGTTATTGGTAATTTTCATTATACAATGTTAAATTACATTCCCGCTAGAGCTTGGCATTGAGCGTTACGCCAGATGTTATATATAGTCTTAAGAATATACTTAAGAATATAAGAGGAGTACTGCAGCTTTCTGAGCTTGGCATCCTCCTTCTTCATCCGTGAATTTGACAAAATGATTTATTGGAATCCAATAGCCATAAGCTTTTGATCTCTGCACAGAATTTTGACTTTAGGGTAGTTGGGAACACCAGGCTTGTGCTAGCGGTGGGATTTGTCTCTCCTTTGGATATGTCTGGGTTAGGGAAGTTATTTCACTTTGAACTCATTCAGTTACCTTTGCCTTAGGCTTTCTTTCTCCTCCTCAAACAACACTTTTAAAAGCATTTTGGCAATGTATTAGTTATATATAATGCTTCCTCAGATTGCCATGGTCCTGGATGTAAAGGTGGCTGATACTGGACCACGGAATAGAATAATATCTTTGTAACCATGAACTTTAAAGGATTGCCATCCCAGAGAGCAGAAGCTTTTAACCTACTTACAAAAAAAGACCATACAATAGCATTATGCCAAGGATCCTAATCAAATTGTTAGTGGTTGTAGCGTCATGTTTGTTATAATAGTGCCAAAAATGAAAGCAGCTAGAACTATTGATAGTGTGAAATGAGCCAGAATTACTGCAGTAAGCACTATAGGTGTGTGTGGTGTGGCTTTAAACACTTATTTGTGGTAGTGTTCATTTTGGTTATAGCCTCTGATACGTTTGGAAGCTCACCCTCTCCTAAGTAGAGAACAAGACCTAAACAAGGGCTTTGGAAGCTTAAACACATGCTAACTAGATGCTACTGTACCCCAAGCCTTAAGGAGGCAGTCTAAAACTATATACCCTCTTCTGGCCTTCTGAAATCACTGACAGTCATGTATGCCAGTTAGAATCAGGCAGCTAGACAGATAGAATCTTGAAGGCTAAAATGTTCCCTCCCACTGCTCTTGGCAGTGGCATCCTCCTCTCTTCCGATTGCTCTTGCTGACGTAGCCAGTGTCATTGACGTGGCTCTGAAGCTGCTCTGAAGCAGATAAACCTGCCAGCCGCTGATCTGAAAGCAAGAAGTTATGGTGAGAAGTGACAATTACCCCATCTTCAGACAGTCGGTGGAGCGGCTGGCACCACATTCTGCTTCGAGAGTGCCAGGAGAAAACTTTTCTCTCCTACTTTTCCTCTTAGACTACAGTATCCATTTAAAAAACAAAACACGACAAAACTCTAATCCTTAGCTTATTGTTTTTAAAATGTCACAGTGTTCTCCTTGCCAACTGCCTTTCCCCCACAATGTTAATTGAAACAGAACTCAGAGTGAGATAGACATTTGTTTGCATTAGTTTCAATTAAAGGTTGGTCATAGACAGCCTAATTTAGCCCTCCCCATAGAAAGTTGTCCTCCTTCATCTAAATTTGCAGCTCTCGAGGGATAAGAAAAGGCACTTGGGCTGAAAATCAAGGATTGCTCCCTTATCTTGGGTTCCTGCCTACAGGGTGCCTAGGACAAATTCCTGAATTTGAGCTGTAGCACTCACGTGAGCTTGTGTCTCTCGTCCCTCCCCAGAGCGCGTTGTCTTGGGTTGGAATGACAGTGAACTTGTACCTGGTGGTTTATGGATGCCTGCTTTCTTCTCCCCGCAGAAGGGACCATTTACATAACAGCTGCATGAAGCCTGTGTTTTGGTAGATTTTCCTTAAGGAGATAAGGGAAAGGAGGTGGACACCTTCCTCCAGGCTGTAGGTGCTAGTGAGTAGCAGTGGAGGTAGTGATAAAATGCAGACCTCAGATACCCAGACGTGCGGTGTGAGTTGTTGCAGAGCTGAAATATAAGCTCTCCTGCTGAGTTAGGTTTGAGGGTTAAAATGACACCACTCAGAATATTCCCACACTCTGGGCCTTCCAAGGTCACTTCAGGGCTTCCCATCTTCTCAGTCTCTCCTTCCTTGGCTTCTCAAGCTGATCTGATTAAAGACCCGTATCAGCCGACTGGACACACAATATCCCCCCCTTTCCAGGGAAACGTTCCCGTTGATGTGAGAAGGAGGCTGGATCCTTTTTTCCAAAGCGATGAACTGAAATCAGAAAGGCCGCATCCGCAGTAGGGGGGTGGTGGCACACACCTTCTCTGCTAAGACCAGATTGCCCTGTCCAGGGTTGTCCTAAGGATTTTAAGCTGCTGAGCTCCTGGGGAAGGAGGTGGTGATGACTGCAAACTGGGAAATATTTGGAATGCAGTGTGGCCCACTTTAGAAGGACTGAGGTCAAGGGATAGGTCTGCAGTTGAAGAATGTGTGTCTAACATCTGTGCATGTGTTTTTTTTCTTATGCTACTGTGATTATTAAGCAAGGAATAGTTATTAACTATGTTAAATAACATATTTCATAAGTGTAATCCAGTGAAATATTCACAAGTGAAATATGTTATTTAACAGTCTTTAGTTTCTAATATTGGTTTCTCCAGCTCCTTAGGGTTGATCTGAGGGCAAAAAAAAAAAAAAACGGTGAAAAAGAAAAGAGTGGGAGGAATGTATCTGGAGAGAAAAATACTCTGATGATTATTTTTGAAGGATTTGTATTTAAATAAGGCGTAGCTATCTGTGCTTATTTGCCTCTTTGCTTTGTGTTGTTTTTACACCTTCATGGAAAGGAAACTTTATTTTATAATTTGTCTTTTTCTTTACCTTACTACTTAAAGAATTTTTAATTTAGAAGCCATCAACTCCATCATCTTCTAATTGACTTGGCATTCTTCTGAATATCTTTACCAATCTCAAGTGCAGACCCAGGCGGTCCTAGGTCTTAAGAACCCAGTACTTCAGCTAATTTCCCACAAGTTCATATCAGTATAAACCTTTCTAAATTAGATCCTATGTTCCTGAAGCTACCCTTAATACAAGATTTATCCAGTAGGAGTGGGATGCTGTAATAAAAAAAAAAGAGCTTAGAGGCAAGAATTCGTATTTTTAGGTCTAGATCACTATGACCTTCAACGAGTCATGTAAGAAAATTGAGGTTTCATTTTTCCCACTGTATGGAGATAGAACCTGCATTAACAGAAGTGTTGTGAGAGGAAACAGTCATTCCACTTGAGAGACGTATTACCGCAAATGAGTGAATAGGTTGTGTTTCGTAGGACATTGTCATTGTGTCTCTCCTGTACTAGGAAGTCGACCCTGCTTATCATCAGATCTTGCTGGAAAACCAGCCCAGTCGCCCCCATCTCTAACGTGGTCTTTGTTGCGGATCCTTCCCTCCATCCCAGAGCTGTTGGACAGCCTCCGGTGTTGGGCTCACCCCAGGATCTCTGGGCAATTCCTTCCCTAAAGCCAACTGCAACTGTTCTTAAGGTATTTGATTAAAAGACTTGAGAAGTCAAGTCAGTGGGTGTGATAATCTTCAAAAGGCCAGGTAGGCTCCTGCCAGGGTCCTCGCCACCAAACAGAACATTCAGAGTTGTTTTCGTCATCTCAGAAAATTACCAAAGCTACCGTTTCCCATAGGACCGCCTCTTCTTATTGAATCCCGTAGCTCTTCCTTTCGTAGCTATTCTTCCTATTCCCCCTTCTGTTTCTTTTATGAGCCCATTTTTTTCTTTCACTCAAAGCACTGGGGACCTGCTTTCCTGTAAAACCAGGGCGGCTTTTCCTCCCAGGGATTCTGCTGCTTTAGTCATGTCTACTCAGGGTGTTGGGGCCTTTGAACAGTTCCTTTTGGCTGCACCTGGAGGAAGCAGATGCTTCTGGGGGTGGGGAGCCCAGCCAGTGGTGAGGCTGTAGGGCCACAGTTCTCCCTGGGGAGCCACGCTGGGTCCTCCAGGCCCCAGGCTGGTGTCCTCTCAGCCATCTTCTTGCTTGGAAGCCAGTGGGGGTGTTTTAGGGACAAAGACATTTCCAGTCACTGCAGTTTCCTTTGGTTCAGTGAATTTTGCCATCATAGCACCTCTTCAATTCAGAGAGAGGGAAGAAAAAGTGCTGGCACCTCAGCCCTGATCCTGCTACAGGGATGAGCCTCTTGAGATGCCAAGATTTTTTTTTTTCTCTTTATGTCATTTCTGATTCCCAGTTGTTAGAATTAGAAAACAAAGTTCAGATCATCTCTGAGACTGATGATGCAGTATTCCAGAATAAAAGAGCTATACCTCCTCTCCTCACACGCACTTCTCCCCTCCTCTGGCTTAGAGTACATTGCTGACTCTACAGTCATACACTGGGCTATTGTCCTTTGAGGTGGGACATAGCGTTACAAGGAGGAGGCACTGAGACACCAGGGCCTTCTTTTTTCACCCTCCACACCCTATACAGTAAATTCCCCATTGATTTCAGGTCTCTCTGCTCCTGCACAGGCTTGTCTACTTGAGGAATCCTATTATTATTGGATTCAATGCCCAAGAAGAAGGAAAGCAAACACTCTATCCTAAAATCAGATTACAAAGAGATTCAGAAATTATACTCAACATGAACTCTTCCCTCTGGGGTGACAGCTGCTTGCTGCCGCTTACTTCAGAGTGCAAAGGAGGCAGAGAGAGCTCTGGAGACAGAGCTGCTGCTGTCTGTGCAGAATTGTACAGGCCATCAACAGTTTTTCTACTGAGTTCAGTTTGTAAGTAGTTTTATGCTATAGGAACCAGCCAGTGTGATGAGCAAGGCAGCACACCTGTTGTAAAAGTGTAGGGATGAAAGTCTGGGTCGGTGTCAGTGTCATGGTGACCCATGCAGATACCCAGAAGGGTATCTTTCTCCTTGGTCTGTCTTTGGGATAAAGCAGTGTCTCAAGAAATTCCCCATATTAAAATGCTAAAATGCAAGATTGTTAGCTCAGCAGGTACCATTAATGATTAACATCATTAACAGCTGAGCAGAGCCAGTTCCTGAAGGAACAGGAATTGGATTGGAGAAAGGTGAGAGCACATGGGAGCGTTGCTGAGAGTGGGCAAGCCTGAGTAGGGCTCTGCATTGGTTCTTGGGGAACCCTGAGCAGGAAATATACATCAAAGCACAGGAATCTGGGTTCTGGAGATGGTGGTTCAGACTCCATCTTTATTTAGACCTTTGAGCAGAGGAGAAGAAGCCTTGAGTTACCTGGGAGAGAGTGGCCAACCTTCAGACATTCAGAAGAGCATTATTCACCATCAGGACTGGTGCTAATACATACTTTGTTTTAGATAATTCATAATCAGAGAAAACAGTAAGATAAGGTGACTCTACATCAAAATGAGAACTAAGGTGCCTTCTTCCTGAAGTAGAAAAGTGTTTGAGAGACAAAACCTCATTATCAGTTATTGTATTCATTGACATGTCACTCATACTAATCCCAAGCAAATGCCCCAGAGACCCTGAAACCATTTCAAAGCAATTCCTACAGCAAAAAAGGGAAAGTGCTAAGGGGAGCTGCTTATCCCCTAACAGAGCAAATAGGAAAAGCTCTTACTGGAAGGTACAGGCATTTCACCCCACCAGTGACAGGTACTGGCATCAACTCTGAAAATTTCACGGTTGAATTCTCTAATGGGGCTAGGCAGAGAGAGCTAGTCAGCGGGACTACGGGAAGGAATGGAAAGTTCTCCATCAATGGCACATAAATGTCCGCAGTGGGAGAAGTATTGATTTGAATCATGGTGCTCTATACCATGGACCAGATCCAGACTGTAAATAATACTAGGGCAGAAAGAGAGATCCCATTGGCTAGAACCAGAAGCTGAATCCAAGAGATCAGATCAAAATAGGGCAGCTGGTCCTGGAGTAGCATGAGCCCCTCCTAAGTCCCTTCTCAGTCACCCAGGACACTTGGCTGTTGTTCCAATTTATGTTAGTGGTTCTCGTCCAAGTAATCCTCTCTTCTCTCCAGGCTGGCTAGAAGAGAACAGTTCAAGAATAAACTATAGTGAGGTCTTGAACAGATCTCATCTCTTTGCAAGAGGCATTTTAGGAGAAAAACATAGCAAAGAACATACCAGTCAAATGATGGGTAAAGTCAGAGGTAAAGCATTTGCTTTATTTGGCAGCATTTCTATCGCCAGATGCCTGTGAGATTGCCTGCCCTTCCCAGGTCCTAGTTCAACCATTTGTAAAGGCATGATAATAATGATTATATCTCAGAGATGGCTTAAAGAAACTCCAAGTTTCCTCCAGGAGAACTAGATATGTAAATATGGAGAGAGTAGCTTGGAATAATAGTTGCCCTGTTCCGTGAAAATGTTTCTGTTAGCCTAAAGTATGAGCCATACATTATGAACTCCAGGAACGCAGAGGTCTTACATTTGGTTTATGCCAAGTCCTCAGGTACCTATAGATTGGAAAGTTCACAAATCTAAACACTTTGGGGTCAAGCAGGTAGCTAAATGTGTAAATCGGGCTTTATTTGCAAATAGAGGCAGGTCTGATCTGTACATTCAAATTAAAAAAATTCTCAACACTGCCAGTCAAGCAAAACACATCTGCAGCAGGATTCTGGCTGCCTGCCAGTGGGCAGCTGCGAATGAGCACTCAGAATCTGTCTGAATGAATGCACTCCCTAGAATGCATGAATATTTTCATGATAGGATCAGGCTCACAATACACATCATGGTCCTTGGATAAAAATGTCAACCTTAAAGACAGTGTATCATTGATCACAGAGTGTAAAAGAGAGATTGGCAGGCAGACAGATTAATGGGCTTAATAGATGATAGACTTTATCATCAAAATGAATTCAGATTTTGCTAGTCTTTAAAACACCCTTTAAAGTTGTCATATGGATGTAGACATCATGATATTTAAAGAAAGCAGGGCGTGCATTCAACATGTATTGACCAACTACTCTCCGCCCAGTCTTAAACAAGTTACTGGAAGTTACGTAGATGATCTCCGCCCAGTCTTAAACAAGTTACTGAAGTTATGTCGATGAAAAAGACATCTTAATGTTTGTTGTTTTTGACAGCTCCGGGTCAAGAGGGAGCTGAGACTTCTTTTGAGGTAGCAAGGATATCAGTCACTTCAGATGACTTCATAACAATTAATTTAACCTTTCCATGCTTCTGTGCTATACAAATTTTCCTGTTGAAAGGTTTGACCTTGGGGAAGTTTCCTTACTTCTGTTCTTGTTTCCTCGTGTTAAATGAGGGTAATCATAGTGCCTATCTGAGAGGGTTGTTGCAAGGATTAAATGAGTTAATCCATGTGAGGTACTTGGAACAGTGCTCAACGTATCGTAAATCCTCAATAAATATTATTTATTATTGTCTCAACAAAACAGTGTAAACATTGACATTAGTCACACTAGCTATTCCAAATGTCATTGCACAGTCATTTTATTGTTGGAAAGTACAAAGGGACAATCCCCTGGGATTATTCCATAGTCTTGATGCCTGACATTCTGCTTAACTCTAAATATGAGCGGGCTTTGTGAATGGAAATGAGCCTGCAATGTTCATGGCCTTGGGAGTACAGATTGGCAGGTCAGTTCTGAGTATCTGCTTTGCAAAGCCTCTTGATGCAAATGCTGATTGACTTTTCCCTGGGCAATTTTAAATTACGTCAATAGATGGGCAACATGATTTGGAGAATCCTCAACTACACAAAAATTCATCGTCTTTGGTTTGGGGAGACATTTTTTACAACTTATGTCTTAAGTGTAGAAATTAACCACTCTGGGAATTTACTGTATTTCTAATAACACAAGGTCATCCTGCTGTAAAGATCTGGCTTTTCATATCTAAGGATACAAACCATGGACCTAAAGCAAAGCTTGATCCTTGCTACATACTTCACTGCCCTCTCCCCAAGAGGTCCTGCTGGGGCAGTTGTCCAAGCCTCTGATTCTTACTCTCTCCTCTCTATCAAACCTTATTCCCATCTTTTTTCCCTCTGCTTTCCATGGAATTAAACTGGATCATATTGATTATTTAACCCTATTAAGAATTTTCCTTCCCTGGTTGAGAGTAGATGTGTATTAAGCTAAACTGCTATGCTCCTTAAGTGACAGGTGTGTAGAAAGGCACATGGACAGGCTGATGGCACCTTGTTTTTGATTAGTGTGGATCACCCTAATTGATTCTTCATTTCACTCAGAAATCTGGCCCCAATGACTGAAAGCTTAATTGAACTTAATAGATGGGAAATTTAATAATAATTAAAAAAAACCTAAAGCAAGATTTCTTCAAATAATAGAGAATGGGTGGCCTTTTGATTTCCTTAAAGAAAGGAGACTTCTTCTGGTGCTGAATCTGAGTGTTTCGCTAAGTAGCAATAGTTTAACATTTTAAGTTGTAAATAGAAAAGTGAACCCTATGGATGAATTGTTTCATTAACGCCAGCCTCGGTTTCCTAATCTAAAGAAAGGTGAAAATTGTAACTAATTCACAGAGAAGGGGTCAGGGTGAAATGATCAGACTTGAGATCCTCCAGAACAAGGCTCTATTTTATTACCATTTGCTGCTTCCTTCTCCCCAACGTCTAATTATGCCCAGCACTTGAGACTGCCCTCAGAAAGTACACTTCATAGAGTATAAAATGCTACAAAGATGTCACACATGCTTGTTAGAACTTGGACAACATTGACATCTGATGACATATTATGTTAGGCCATTCTTGGGTTGCCATAAAGAAAGGTATATCTGAGACTGGGCAGTTTATAAAGGAAAGGGTTTAATTGGCACGTGGTTCTGCGGCTGCACAAGCATGACACTGGCATCTGCTCGGCTTCTGGGGAGGCCTCCAGGAGCTTTTAGGCATAGTGAAAAGGAAAGCAAGAGCAAGCGTGTCACATGGCCAGAGTAGGAGCAAGAGAGGGAGCGGCAGGGGGAGGTGCCATATGCTTTTAAACAAGTCACAAGAACCCTCTCTGTCATGAGGACAGCACCAAGGCATGAGAAATCCACACCCATGACCAAACACCTCCCACAAGGGCCCACCTTCAACACTGGGGATTACAGTTCAACATGAGATTTCGCGGGGACATATAATCAAACGATATCCCATATACAGAGAGCCCACTGTTCTAATTAGATACATTTTAGATCAAAGTTGCTCTGACATATTTATTTTTGTACATAAATTTTATTATATTGGCTCATAATTAGGCATGATGGTACACAATTCACAAAAATGACTACAACCTATGTAAGTTTTGTCTATCCAGAACAACTCTTCTTCCATTGAATGTCCTAGTTCTCTCTTACTATTGATCTTAAAGTCGATGGTTTCTCTGGAACCACATCATTTTCAGGTCACCATTGTCACTGCGCTTATTGCAGCTCTACAAACGTAAATGACAAATTCAGAATTCACACTCTTGTCTACCTTACTGGAAGCTCTTAACCACTCTTGTCGAACAATGTATCATCTGTGTCAGCACCACTATCAGGTGCAGTCTCTGACAACAGAGTGGTTAAGAGCTTCCAGTAAGGTAGACAAGAGTGTGAATTCTGAATTTGTCATTTACGTTTGTAGAGCTGCAATAAGCACAGTGCCTGGCTTGTACTAGGTGTATTTTCTCTCCTGTGTTATAATATATGATATGATATTTAATACATCTTTTAATGGCAGAGCCTACTCCCCAGTGGCTGAGGATTCTTCCTGCCAGAGCCCCAGCACCCATGCTCAGACTATACTTTGATGAGCCACCTGGGATCCTGAAGCAGCTGCTCTTCAATGATATGGGGGGGTGGAAGATGTACTTAAACTGTTTATTTACTACAATTTCTAACTCAATTAATTGAGAAAAAAATCTAAATAGCTCTCCCACCTGCACCCTGGAAGCCTTAGCCAAGTGAAAACCTGTGGGTGTGCATGCATTTTTACTTGATTTTCTAAACGTGTAAAGGTTGCAATCCAAGTCATACTTTTAACTCAACCACAGCCTGTGCTTGACTCCCAGCTATCGGGGAGGTGATAACTTTGACTGTCCCCTGGGCTTTGCTCTGGTCTCTGGCTGTGCTAAGTGCATGCCACTTGTTCACATGCTGGTGAGGCCCGTGGAATACACATAAGTGGGCAAATAACTCACAAAGCTGGAAGAGGCTCCCGGATGTAGTCTGAACTGCCCAATTAAATGCAGATTAAAAGGCAGGTTTATTGAGGTTTTGAAGTAAAGGAGAGTTAGGGTTAACCTTCATCTAGCCCACAGGTTAGGTATAATATGTCACTGGGCAGGATATGACCCCTTGCCCAGACTTCTTTATCATCATATGACATGGTACATGGAATTCCTGACATTCAAGATACTCTTTTGGATTAAGGTTTTATCTCCAAGGCAAATATATTGTCTGCGGGTGGGAGGAGTGAATTTAGATGTTGGTATACATCCTCTTGGATTATGACATTATCTTTGATAAAACTTTGGTCTGGTAATGTGGCATTTGGGATATAAAGAATCATTACTAAGGCAATGGCAGATTCTGCTCACCATAAGTTATCCTGTATCTTCTGGGGAAAGGGGGGAAGGAAGGGTACGCTAAAAAAGTGGCATCTTAAGGAGAAGGAGTAGGAGCACAGAATCCAAACATCACTCATGTCACCATTTTTATCCCAATCTGATTTTGTAGATGCTAATACCTTAGATAAAACTCAGTGCTTTCTATCAATAGAGGAGGGTTCTGATGTTAAGTGTTTCTTTCTTTACCGCCTACCTTTCTTCATCCTTGGTGCTTGTCACCATCCAGCAAGCTGTGTATGATACTGATTTATCCTGTTTGTCTGTCTCCTACTTTGCAAGCATTCAGGGGCCAGAATTTTGTTTTTTTTTTTTTTCTTCTTTGCTATGTTCTTTGTACTAAGGATGGTGCTTAGCATGTAGTAGGTCTCTGTAAAGAGTTGTTGAAAGAATTAGTGAATCCTCATCTGCTACTCCTCCAGCCCAGGTGCTCACCTCACTCAGCTCTCTGCTAAGTTCCCCTCTCTGTGCACTCATAGTTGTTGAGACTGAAGTATGTGTTGACACAAAGGTAAAAATCCAACCATATTATGGAATGATCCACTGGGGATCTGGGGACTAATGTCTCAGTTTCTGATCTCAATGACTTACAGGAAGCCAGCTTGCGAAGACTGAGAAATCAGGAAGGCATGGACATCACATATGCATTTGCCTGATTCTCAGGACTAAACACACATATGGGATATTTCTAGATTCTTCTAAAAATGGAAAATAGATATAGGACAATTCTATATTTATGGGACATATGTCTGCTGTACATATTATTGATACCAGTTTGAGGACTGTTCATATTTTTGTATTTCCTTGTGTTTGCAAACTGATGCTTGTTTGAGAAACTGAAGGTTATTTGATGTCAGTGTACCTTGGACAAAATTTCTGTATGCTTTTAAATCCTACAATCTGTACCAGATACAAACCAGTAACCACTCCATAGGACCCCTTTACTCCCATGAGATTCTTGAGCACCACCAACAGCAGATACCAGCCCCCTCCACTGGCATGTGTACTTGCCGATTAGGAGCATAAGCCCAGCCGTCACTCATATCTAAAGATGAAGGGAAGACATTTATTGATAGTTGAAGTTATTGAAAGGTCCAAGATTAATTTTTGTTTGGCTTTGAAATGTACTTTACTACTTTTGTGTTGCTTAGCTTGTTTCTACTTTTGTATTATTCCTGTTTCCTTCTAGTCCTCATCTTCCTTTAGAATCTACAGCTTCTTCTGAGCCTTCTGAGATTTCTCCTGTAGGGTCCTGAATTCCCAGAGGATTATGATGAGGTTCTTTCTTTTCTTTCTTTTCTTTCTTCCTTTCTTTCCTCCTCTCCTCTCCTCTCCTCTCCTCTCCTCTCCTTTCCTTCTTTTTGTTGTTGTTGAGACAGGGTCTCACTCTGTTACCCAGGCTGGAGTGCAGTGGCACAATCATGGCTCATTGCAGCCTCCATCTCCCAATCTCAAGCAATCCTCCCACCTCAGCCTCCCAAGTAGCTAGGACTACAGGCATGTGCCACCATGCCTCGCTAATTTTTGTAGTTTTTGTAGAGATGAGGTTTTGCCATTTTGCCCAGGCTGTTCTTGAACTCTTAAGCTCAAGCAACCTGCTCACCTTGGCCTCCCCAAGCGCTGGGATTATAGGTGTGAGCAATCACGCCCGGCCTATTTCTTACACGAGTCTGTTGAGGTTTTTGGTTTTTTGTTTTTCCCCCAATGTCTACTGAACTGAACCAAAGCTACTATCTTTCTAAAAGAACTATGGGCATTATAGATAGGAAAAGACCCCTGGCAATCATCTCTTAACTATTGTGTTAGGAAAGTGAGATGCTATCCCTTATTCATCCATCCACCCACCCATTCATCCAACAAGCATTTGTTGAGTACTTACTACGTGAAAGGCATGTGCTAAAGATTGGAGAAGATTTAAAAGTGATCAAAATACATAATCCCATTTTCAAGGATCTTAAAGTGTGGTCAGAGAGTTAGACATCTAAGGAACTAACAATAAAGCAGAACAAAAATATGTTAAATAAAGGTAAAAGTTATACATCTTAGAAGGATTAGTTAATTTTGACTAGGGAGTCAGGGAAGATTTGAAAAGAGAGGCAACATTTGAACTGGGGGGTTCTATAGGTTGTTGATAGGTTGCAAATGGGGTGAAAGGGGCATTTCAGACAGAAGATTGA
The DNA here is from genome assembly GCF_008728515.1 of Papio anubis. Classification (NCBI taxonomy): domain Eukaryota; kingdom Metazoa; phylum Chordata; class Mammalia; order Primates; family Cercopithecidae; genus Papio; species Papio anubis. Next base: position 73,453 of record NW_022163335.1, on the reverse strand, counting down.
TCATAAAGAAATACTCAGTGGTATAAAAGTATGTGACATGTCCAGGGAACTATAAAGCCTGGAGTATAGGGAGGTACATGGAAGACTGACTGTATTGGGAGATAAGGCTGGAAAACTGGGGAGTAAATCAAGACAATCTGGCCTTACTTCTTTAGGTAATGGCGAACTAGCTAACACAAGTGAAATTAAGTCTAAAATATTTTGAACATACTTATGTTAATTTACTACTGCATGGTTTTGATAAGGTAGACTATATAGACATAGATTATGAAGGATGCTTTTTCTATTAGTTTCTTCAACTTATTGTTACATATCTGATGCTAGATCATTTGTGCAATTACAACTGTAAATAGTGTACTTGATAAGCCTTAGGGTTTAATTAAAAAAAAATCTCTGCTGACAGAGAACTGGCCTTGCCCCTTGAATGGAAGTGAAAGACGAGATGCATGTTACATCTATACTTTTCTTCATGGAATGAGAGGTGTTATACAGCTATAGAAGGTGATTCACCTTCTCAGGCCAAAGGATTAAAGGTGACAAAAAAAAAGTAGGTACTTTGAGAACATGTAGAAAACAGATGCTGATGAGCAGTGAAGGGCTATAGTCTTATTAAAGGTGTTACTGAGGACTCTGGTTGTTGAAAGTTGAGCATCAGCAGCATCCCTCATATCTCACACTGTTAAGTGTGTATGGATCCTCCACTTCTGACAGAAAGCCATGAGTTCGTGGGACACAGGGGCTCTCTTAAAGCCACCGGGGATAGTGTGGTGCAGCCCTTGTTTGAATCACATTTATAGACCTTGCTACCCTCGCTCTGATCTTTTGAAGCTACCATTTGGTTACATCTAATAGTGAAGAAAAATTAGAGAATTCAAATCAACACAATCAGATTGTTTAAAATTTTGCTAAAGGTTTAGTAAGGACTATAACTGGAAAGTGATTGTTAATTACTGTTTTCTGAACTAAACAATCGGGTGCTTGATCATATTGTGCAAATTTTACTTCATGTTATGAAAATCTCCTTTCCTCCACTAGACTGAATAGCTCCCTAGAGGGGAAGTTGCCTGCCTGCCTGCTTTCCTTCCTTCCTTCCTTCCTTCCTTCCTTCCTCCCTCCCTCCCTCCCTCCCTCCCCATCTCTATCTGTCTCTCTCTTCCTTTCTTTTCCTTTATCAGCGCTCTTAGTTGTGTATACAGTGACTCAGTGATTACTTGAATGATTTTCCATTAATCATTTCTGCATGACCTCATTGATTAGACTAGATATTCAGCAAGTATTACTTCAGATCCCTCTAAGTGGTATTTTCTTACCTAGTTACTTATGAAAATCCACATTCAGAAATGGCAGGTTATATTCTGAGTTAGGCAATGTGAACCTCTAATGGGAATGACTCTTTTTCAATAAAATTTTAAAAGGGGGTTGTATGTGTGTGTGCCCCTGAGATTAAGTCCAAGACTCTGAGTTTTTGTTGCTGTGTTTTCTAATATAGCCTTAATGGCCAACACAGCATTTCACCCATAGCATGTGCCAAATAAACATATGCAGAACAACCTAATAAAATGAAATGGAGGAAATGGGAAGAAACATAAGTTTATTGAAATCTGACATCTCATGTTCCAACTAAACTCTATATCCATCCTATTTCCACCTATGTAGTATCATGAGTTCCCTGTGTGGGCTGTTACCGCAGCTCTGCCCACACTGTCCTTATCTTTCTGGAGTGCTTTGTCTGTTCCTTTTCAAGCTTCCTATTGTTCCCTTTAAGTGTGCTTAACTAAGTGGGCCACCCATCGTAGCTCCTTTCTTTCACCTAATCTTCCGTTATTCCTTCTCAGGTTCCTTTCTTCAGGTCTAATGTCCCCTGCGACATTTTCAGATGGGCCCCTTCTCTATCACTAATCTATATGGGGTCATTAAAGTGAGTGCCCCATATAATATTCGCTGTGCTTTCATCAAGAGCTTCATTATACTTTTGGGAACATTACATATAAGCAATTATAAGTGCACATATTTCGTGTTCTTCAGTTAAGATCGATTTGTAACCTTCCTTTCCAGATGTTACAGAGGTGTAATTGTTGTCTTAGACTTTGGTTTGTAGATCTAATATGGTCATTTGAATGCCTGAATCATTTTGTAGCCTTTTAATAAACCCAGACTTAGCATTCATTCAAATATGTCTAAACTTGAAGAGTACTTTCTCCTCTTCCTTCTCATGCTTATTCATTCTCGCTTCCTTCTTCCTTTGCTTGCTTTTTCTAGCTTGTGGTTTTATTTTCCTCTTTCTCTCCCTTTTCCCTTGTTTTCAGATGCGTCTCTCCTTCTTTATTTCTTGCTTTCCTTTTTCAGTCTTTCTCTGGAAATATCAGTAAGCACAAGTAAAGTTTAGCTATGGAATACTAATGTAGGCTGAAGTACTCCAGTTAAAGGAAATTTGTGGTTAGAGTAACGGCAGTTACTCCCTGCTTAATGAACTTCTGTAGTTGTCTATCAAGTCTGGTCTGCAAGCGGAGGGACAGTTTCCTGCTTCCTCTTCTTCTCCCATCCCCATTTACAGAAGGTTTCTGGAGGATGCCTCAGGCACATGGACTGGTGATTCTTTCTTCTCTGTTTTACATATGGGTAAGAACTGGTATGTAATGCTAACCTGAGTTTCAATGAGTGGTCAGCATGAAATATTTAATTTTGTCTTCTAAGAAATGAAAATTTTCATGTCTCCAGAGAAGTCACTTACAAGGAACATGAATACTGCTAATAAAACTTATGAAAGATGTATATAAAAACTAGAACTCAGGCTTCAAATTTACCAGGATATACTTGGCTCAAACCGATGATCTGTGTAGGGTTTTAAAGTTCATTAAGTTGTCTGATGAGTGTGGAACTGATGGAGACAAAAAGAAATTGATGTTCCTGAAAGAAGCATCAGGCTCACTCATTTCAGTGTGTAGAGCGATTACACTTTTGTGCATCTTTATCGAAAGAACTGGAACAGAATATGTACCAGAAGCTGGAGCTATGTTGGTAAAAATGCTTACTCACCAGTTCTCAATGTTCTCAATACTCCTTAACATCAAAATCTTTGGCCATCTCAACATTATCTGTTCTTACAATTTGACAAAGGATAGTCTGTTTTTCATTTGATGCCTGTATATAGGACTGGTCTATGCCCAAATGAGCAGCCTACAGATAGTACCCAAATATAGGAGACTCCAGACTTTGTGCGAAGGAGAGATGGTTACTGTTGTATTTGTCTGTGGCAATGTAATGCCAAGGAGATAGTCATCAAAATACAGGAAATGGAGGCAAAAGTTGGGAGTCGGGAAGGCAATATTTGGTAAATCAAGAGGACAGTATGAATGGGTCAAAGGGGATGATCTTGGGTATAAGTACACAAACCCTGAGGTCCTTCAGGGAAGTTTTCTTACCCAGGCTTATGGCACTCTGGGCCAAGAACAGTCATAAGTCAGACTGGACAGTTTTTCCTTGGGTTACATTCTATGGAGGCACCATCCTAACCAATGAATCTCGTGAGTAACTTAGCTCAAAGTGGCGGTGCTTGTAGGCTTCAATTTTAGGGTATATTTTCTTTGTCCCAAAATCATCAGGCTACACCTCTTTATCGGCTTCACTGTCTTCTATTCAGCAACCACTTGTGTTCCTTCTTCGTGTCTTCTGTTTATTCCCAGAACTCATACTAAGTAAAACAAACAGAGGAATTTCTTTGTTTTCTCTGTCTTTGCATCCCCCTCTCCGAAGTAGTCTCTTCATTGCAGCAGTTGCCATGATGCCATTTTTTGCCTCCCAATTTTCCTCAATCAACCATAGCTTTCTACACATATGCCCGGAGGCACTGTCCACAGGCTGGTTCATCCAGGAGGCTCTCTCTCCTGTGCTATAACCCTCCCTACTCTTCCTCTCCTCCAAAGTTTACCTGACTAGTGTTCCTTCATATCGTGATTCTATTTGGTATCTCTACTGCTTTTATGAGTTGATTTGAATTAGGGTATTAAAGATAGAATACGATGTTCCCAGATAGTTCTATTTTAAAATCAGTCTTTGGTGTCCTAATTCATGTAAGTGAGCAATAACTGGAATTCTAGGCATGCTAGGAGCAGGGTGCCATAGGTTGTAGCTGCTACTCAGAGCTACCCTAGTCCCAGGGTTATCAATCCTCTTCGTCAGTCTTACAGATAGAGTGTATAGCATTAAACTTAGGACTTAAAAGCTGTGAAATGTTAGTTTTCACAGGATTCTCTTAAACCCCCCGTTTAGCATTTGTGTTTTAGTATTAGCTCTGCTACTAGCTCTGCAAACTTGGTCTATCATTCATTCATCTCTGAAATGAATGCTCTGTAAATGCAGAGTACCTCACCTTGTAGCTGCTTTCCCCAGGAGCAGTGTGCTCCAATGACAGAGCTTTTTTTGTTTGGTTGGTTGGTTTTTGTTTTGCAATTTTATGAACAGAGTTGAGAGAATATATTTTAAATGCTGGTTTTCAGAACGGAGCCTCTTCATCCTACCATATATTTCTAAACATATTAAAGTTAACTTTTTTCTCGACACATATACTTTGGACCTTCTGAAAGAGTAATCTTTGAAAACTAGTTCATTCTCTTCCAAATACTAATTCTAAAATGTTCTTGATGTCTCAGTACTTTAGGGTGTAGTCACATAGTTAAGAAGGCAAAGAATTTGTTCTTAAATCCGTTCCACCTATTATCTTATAGCTGTTGAATTCACTAATGTTCTTGTAAGGTAGATCGCTAGCTAATTCTACATTTTATAAGTATGCACTGAAGCATAGTTTGGTTTAATTAAGTAATTTTTGGTAGCAAATTAATTGTTTTACTAGAAATAGGCTCTTAGATTTTCTTGCTTCACTTGGTAATGACAATGCCTCTAGCTCTTCTTCTGTGATTAAAAAATATATACATGAAAATATATTTATGCATTAAGTGCTGAGAGAAAACAGAATATTCAGTGAAATTGTCTTCCAAGAATAAAGACTTAAGAAATTTTTCAGAAAAAAACAAACCTAAGAAAGGTTACCACAGACAGAACTTAGCTACGGGATGTATTTCAGGAAGAATAAAAATGATCATAGAAAGAGGGTTTAAGAAGAAAGAAGAAATGGTAAGAAAAACAGAATTAAATTAAAACAAAGTGATAAATAAGTCTATGGGAAACAGTTACAATATGTGTAAATTATGCGGTTAATAAAACCAGTTATGTATCCAAAATTTTGGATAATAATTGCATGTAAATAGCATGAAAAGTGGAAGGTGATTGATGATAAAGAATTCTTAGATCCTTTTATCATTGTAGAAGGGTAAAGACAGTAATTTTAGACTTTAAGTATAATATGGAAATTAAAATTTCTAGACTATCCAGGAAGAAAGGAAGGAAGGAAGGAAGGAAGGAAATAGTACATAACTTTAAAACAAGTATAAGAGTTAAAGTGAGGGAAATTTTAATCAATCTGAAAAAAGCAAAATTAGAAGTACAAAATCAATCAGTCAAATATCCAGATATAGCAATAATGACAATCAACTTAAAGGGCTTATCCTCCAATTAAAGCTAAAGATTCTCAAAATGGATACATAAAGAAATTCATAATTATTAGAGATGAATAGGGACAGTGCTTATCTTTGTAAGTGGTCCAGTTTATCAGGAAGTTATAAAATGTTTAATTGGCATGCATCTGAAAATACAGAGCAAAAATGGTCAGTGCTGCAAGAAGAAATTGTTAAATCCACTGTTTAATGGGAAATTTTAACATTTATCTCAATAATTGATTTGTTAAGCAATCAACAAGGATATAAAAGAGTTGAAAGATACAATTAATAAGACTGCATTTAACAATTATAGAATACATACTATTTTTAAGCACACACACAAAAATAATAAAAAGTAATCATGTACCAGGCCAAGAATAACATTTCTAAAAATTTTAGGTAATCAGTATCATATAAATCATACTCTCTCATTACAGAACAATTTAGATTAGAAATCAATTACAACAAAGATACCTTGAAAAAACCCTGCATTTGGAAATTTAAAAATTACACTTTCTAAATGACCCAAATAACTTCCTTAAGTCAAAGAAATTATATCTGATAGTAGAAATAGCTAAGTTCAGAAGAGTTATGAAAATACCATATAGCAAAATATATGTGTTACAGCTCCGGCAATACTTAGAAAAAAATATCTATTTTTAAAGCGGGGTGGGCAAAATTTTCTGTAGCAGAACAGATAATAAATCTCACTATTTACTGTCAGAACTCTGTTGCAACTACTCAACTTTGCTGTTGTAGCACGAAACCAACCATATCCAATAAATATGAAAGTAAATGAGTCTGTCTGTGTTCTGATAAAACTTTATTTACGAAAAGTCAGTGCCAATAACGATTTCTGAAATTGAGGCAATAATAAATAGCCTATCAACAACAACAACAAAAAGCCCAGGACAAGATGGATTCACAGCTGAATTCTGCCAGATGTACAAAGAAGAGATGGTGCCATTCCTACTGAAACTATTCTGAAAAATGGAAGAGGAGGGACTCTTCCCTAACTCATTCTATGAGGCCATCATCATCTTGGTATCAAAACCTGGCAGAGATACAACAAAAAAGGAAAATTCAGGCCAATATCCTTGATGAACATCAATGTAAAAATCCTCAACAGTATACTGGCAAACCAAATCTAGCAGCACATCAAAAATCAAGTAGGCATCATCTCCAGAATACAAGGTTGGTTTAACAACGCAAATCAATAAATGTGATTCATCACATAAACAGAACTAAAGACAAAAACCACATGATTATCTCAATAGATGTAGAAAAGACTTTAAATAAAATTCAACATCCTTTCATGTTAAAAATTCTCAATAAACTAGGTATTAAAGGAACATACCTCAAAATAATAAGAGCCACATATGACAAACTCACAGCCAACATCATACTGAATGGGCAAAAGCTGGAAGCACATCCTTTGGAAACCAGCACAAGATAAGGAGGCCCTCTGTCACCACTCCTATTCAGCATAGTATTGGAAGTTCTGGCCAGGACAATCAGGCAAGAGAAAGAAATAAAGGGCATTCAAATAGGAAGAGAGGAAGTTAAACTATCCCTGTTTGCAGACAACATGTTCCTATATCTCGGAAACCCCATAATCTCAGCCTAAAAGCTTCTTAAACTGATAAGCAACTTCAGCAAAGTCTCAGGATACAAAAATCAATATGCAAAAATTGCTAATATTCTTATACACTAACAACAGTCTAGCCAAGAGCCAAATCATGAACTCCCATTCACAATTGCCACAACAAGAATAAAATACCTAGGAATACAGCTAACAAGGGAAGTGAAAGATCTCTACAAGGAAAACTATAACCACTGCTTAAATAAATCAGATATGTCACAAACAAGTGGAAAAACTTTCCATGCTCATGGATAGGAAGAATCAATGTTGTTAAAATGGCCATACTGCCCAAAGCAATTTATAGATTCAATGCTAGGCCCATTAAACTACCATTGACATTCTTCACAGAACTAGACAACACTGTTTTAAAATTCATATGGAGCCCAAAAAGAGCCTGAACAGCCAAGGCAATCCTAAGCAAAAGGAACAAAGCTGGAGGCATCATGCTACCCGACTTCAAACTATACTAAAAGGCTACAGTAACCAAAACAGCATGATACTGGTACAAGAACAGACACATAGACCGATGAAACAGAATAAAGAACCCAGAAATGAGACCACACACCTACAACTATTGGATCTTCCACAAACCTGACAAAAATAAGCAATGGGGAAAGGATTCCCTATTCAATAAATGATGCTGGGATAACTAGGTAGTCATACGCAGAAAATTGAAACTGGACTCCTTCCTTACACTTTATACAAAAATTAACTCAAGATGGAATAAATACTTAAATGTAAAACCCCAAAACTATAAAAACCCAGAAGTCAATCTAGGCATTACGATTCAGGAAATAGGCACAGGCAAAGATTTCATAATGAAGGTGCCAGAAGCAATTGCAACAAAAGCAAAAATTGACAAATGGGATCTAATTAAACTAAAGAGCTTCTGCACAGCAAAAGAAACTATCAACAGAGAAAACAGACAACCTACAGAATGGGAGAAAGTTTTTGCAAACTGTGCTTCTGACAAAGGTCTAATATCCAGCCTCTGTAAGGAACTTAAATTGACAAGAAAAAAAAAAAAAAAACCATTAAAAAGTGGGCAAAGGACATCAGAATGGTTATTATTAAAAAGCCAAAAAATAACTTATGTCAGTGAGGTTGCGAAGAAAAAGGAACATTTTTACACTGCTGGTGGGAGTGTACATTAGTTCAACCATTGTGGAAGACAGTGTGGCAATTCTTCAGAGACCTAAAGACAGAAATTCCATTCAACTCAGCAATCCCATTACTGGAATATAAAGGAATATAAATCATTCTATTATAAAGACACATGTATGTGTATGCTCATTGCAGCACTATTCACAATAGCAAAGACATGGAATCAACCTAAATGCCCATCAGTGATAGACTGGATAAAGAAAATGTGGTACATATACACCATGGAATACTATGCAGCCCTAAAAAAGAATGAGATCATGTCCTTTGCAGGGACATGGATGGAGCTAGAGGCCATCATCCTTAGCAAACTAACACAGGAACAGAAAATCAAATACTGCATGTTCTCACTTATAAGTGGGAGCTATATGATGAGAACACGTGGACACATAGAAGGGAACAGCATGCATTGTGGCCTATCAGAGCATGGAGAGTGGGAAGAAGGAGAGGATCAGGAAAAATAACTAATGGATACTAGGCTTAATACCTAGGTGATGAAATAATCTGTACAGCATGAAATAATCTTTACAGCAAACCTCCATGACACATATTACATATGTTACAAACCTGCACTTCCTGCACCTGTACACCTGAGCTTAAAATAAAAGTGAAAAAATAAAGAAAGAATAATTTAAAAAAAAAAAGGTCAGTGGATCAGTTTTGGCCCAAGCTTCTTGGTTTGCCAACCCCTACCTGCTATTTATTTATTTGTTTATTTCATTTAATCATCCTTCATAGAACAAAACTCTTATCTTTTAAAGGCTGGTACTAGAAGAAGAGAAAGGTTGGAATAAATTAACTAATCGTCTAACATAAGATCTTAATTTAAAACCTAAAGAATAAACCTAAAGAAAGGAACAGAAAGGAAATAAATGATAAAACAAGAGCAGCAATAAATAAAAGAAAAAATTTCATAAAACAAAGCCAAATTCTGATTATTTTAAAAGACTTTTTAGCCTGCGTCCTCCAAAAAGTAGAAACTTAGGTATAAAGTTTCTAATGTTTTTATTTAAGAGACATATGTCCAAGGCTATGAAAGTGAGATAAAAAGATCAGCAAAAAGCACTATGAGCCTGTAATCCCAGCACTTTGGGAGGCTGAGGCAGGCAGATCCCTTGAGGTCAGGAGTTTGAGACCAGCCTGGCCATCATGGTAAAACCCTGTCTCTACTAAAAATACAAAAATTACCCAGCCGTGGTGGCACATGCTTGTAATCCCAGTTACTCGGGAGGCTGAGACCGGAGAATCACTTCAACCTGGGAGGCTGCAGCGAGCTGAGATGGTGCCACTGCACTCCAGCCTGGGCGACAGAGCAAGACTCTGTCTCAAAAAGAAAGAAAGAAAGAAAAAAGCACCATGAACTCTCAAGGGCACAACATGTTGCCCAGCAGGGCACATTGGCTCAGCAGCATGATCTTTCATCCACGTGTGAAAGTAGAGGTATGATCCAGCATAGGTGAACTCCGTGCAAAGGAGAAAGAAACTGTACAGGGGAATCTTAAGAATGCCCGTGAGGTTTGTGTTGCAATACGAAGACTAATAAAGTTTCTAAAACTCTGAGGAGACTGATAAGAAAAACAGAAGGCATGAGTAATCAATATTAGGAACAAAAAGAGTACATTACGGATGCAGCAGAGGTTTAAAAGATCAGAGATATTTTGAACTACTTTATGCCAATAATTTTGAAAACTTAGATGTTAGGTCAAATTCCGAGAGGAATATAAATTATCAAAACTGACTCACAAAGAAAAGAAAATTAGAATGCTCCTATAAATTATTAAATAAAATGAAAAATATATTACCAAGAAGTTTTCTCCAAAAACACAGAGCCTAGGTAATTTTATAGGCAAATTCTACAACAACAACAAAAAATCAAGCAACTGATGATTCCAAACTTGCAAAACCTTTTAAAACAGTGGATATGGAAGAAACACTCCCAAATTAATGTATGAGGCCAGTACAAGCTTTAAGCCAAGATCAAAGATTATTTCAGAAAGGAAAATTACAATTCAAGTGTCATTTTTTTTTCGCATGTGTTCACTTTTGAACATAGATGCAAAAGTCCTAAACAAAATAACATCAGACTGAATTTATGAATAGATGAAGAAAAGCTATTTCATCATGACTGTCAACTGGTACAGTCACTTTGGAAAATAACCTGATAACATGGTGAGGTTGAATATGTACATATCCTGTGGCCCAGCAGTTCCTCCAAGTGGAGCCTCTAAACTCATGCCCATGTGCACCAGGTATGTGTTCCAGTGTGTTCAACAACACACATGCCCATCAACAATAGAATGGAGAAGGTGTGTACATTATACATATGTCAGTAGAGGAAAATGATGAGACAAGTCTCAATCATTTTAGGATTTTTTTTTTTTTTTTTTTTTTTTGGAGACGGAGTCTCGCTCTGTCGCCCAGGCTAGGGTGCAGTGACGCGATCTCGGCTCACTGCAAGCTCCACCTCCCCAGTTCACGCCATTCTCCTGCCTCAGCCTCTCGAATAGCTGGGACTACAGGTGCCCACCGCCACACCTGGCTAAGTTTTTTTGTATTTTTAGTAGAGTCAGGGTTTTGCCATGTTAGCCAGGATGGTCTCGATCTCCTGACCTCGTGATCCGCCTCCTCGGCCTCCCAGAGTGCTGGGATTACAGGTGTGAGCCACCGCACCCGGCCCATTTTAGGAGATTTATTTAAGGACACACCTGGGAGACAGGTCTATGACTTTCCCCAAAGATGATTTTGAGGGCTCCAAATTTAAAGGGGAAAGGGCGGGATATTGAGAAGTACATAGTTTTCTTGTAAGTGAATCCGCATTTTTATGTAAGATGACATAAACAAAAGGGGCAGAGGAAGAATGCGGGAAATCTGCATTTTGCATAAGAGAACACAGACAAAACGGGGTAGGGAACAATCAGATGTGCATTTGTGTCTGGTGGGCTGGGTGGCTGCACCTGTAAAGACAAGCGATCAATTTGCATTGCCATGGTGAAATTTTAACAGCTCACTAGGAATTTCCTTGTGGGCAAAATATGAGGGAGGCACGTAGCTTTTCATCTTGTAGCCATCTTATTTAGGAACCAAAAGCGGGCGGCAGGTTTGCGTGACCCAGTTCCCAGCTTGACTTTTCCCTTTGGTTAAATGCATTTCGGGTCCTAAAATTTAATTTCCTTTCACACACATATATTCATATATATTTATAGAAGGAGCAGTGAAATGAAATAGCTAGTTACCTGCAACAATGTGGGCAAATTTCATCAACGTAATGGTGAAAAAAATAAGTCCTTGAAAAATACCAACATTTGTTTTCTCTTAAAAACAAGCAAAACTAAACAATATGTTATTTATGTGTACATACACACTGTAAAACTGTAACGGAGAGCGAGAGACTGACGAAACTGCAGACTAAGGATAGCTGCAGCTTCTGGCGGATGGAAGGGAGGTGGGGGGTCAGAGGGCTTCGGAAGATTGGTCCTATTCTCTTTCTTATATTGGTGGTTGGAACATGAGGACTGTTAATATATCATGGATGACATTTCACACACACAGGAGAAAGCAGACGTTTTCCAGTAGACATTACGACTACTGCACAATCGGGCCCACAGGACTGAAGGCACTTACGTGCTGGGCCGTGGGACTGGAGAGGTGTGGCTGCTACTGGAGCCTGCTGAGGTGGCGGGGCTGTGTCCCCAGGTCAGACTGGAAGGGCTGATGGGCTCATGAGGAGCTCTTTCTGAGATTTATGTTTTGGAAGGAAGACTTCTGCCCATATTTTGGAGAGGATGAAAGAGTCAGGCCAGTGACCAGGGAACGAGTTACGAGACTTTTAAGTTTAGTCCAGGCAAGAGATGACACAAGTGTCTTCCAAGGTTATGGTGGCCAGGATGAAGAAGAGAGGAAGGATTTGAACGATATTTCAGATGAACGGGATCGGGTGCTGCCTAGTGGATATGGAAGATGAGGGAATCACAAAAAGTCAAAGATGGCCTCAGAAGGCAAGGATTTCAGCTGGTGTCCCTAGAAGGTTAAAATTGCCATTACCTGAGTTATGGGACACCAAAGGAGGAATATTTTTGTGCCTTAAAAGAGAAGAAAGGAAGATGATAGATTGAGCTTGAGGTGTATAGGAGTCACTTTTCAAAGGGCGTTTGGCCCCTGCCCGTCCTACAGACCCATCCTGATCCTACTGCCTGCTTCTCCCCCAAGGATAAACGCCATGTACTTTGTGTTAGTCAGTCTTCCTTAGCTTCTTCCAACTTAGTGGCTCCCTTTGAATGCTTTAAGGAAGGACCACAGCTCTCACGTCACCATGGCACGACCATTGCACACGTTGCAGATTAGGAGAACTTACCTTTTGAGCAGGGCCAGACCCGTGCACAGGGTCAGGGGCTCCAGGATGTCCTCTTCTTACTGTCGATCATGTTGACAGTGCAGCCTTCCTAGAGTTGCATTTGTTTCTTTTGATGTTGGAGGCTTGATCCAGATTTCCAAAATCATTTAATTAAAATTTAAAGATTCCTATCCAGAGAATCAGAAGACATAGCGTATTACTCTGCTAGGGATGCCATAATAAAATACCATAGACTGGGTGGCTTAAACAGCAGAAATTTATTTTTCAGAGTTCTGGAGACTGAATGTCCAAGATCAAGGTGTCGGCCGGTTTGGTTTCTCCTGAGGCCTCTCTCTTTGGCTTGCAGATGGTCCCATTCTCACTGTGTCCTCATGTGGCCTTTTCTCTGTGCACACAGGTCCTTGGTGTCCCTCTTCTTATAAGGACACTAGTCCTATTGGATTAGGGCTCCACCCTTATGACCTCATTTGACCTTAATTGTCTCTTTAAAGACCCTATCTCCAAATACAGTCACATTGTGGGTTAGGGGTTTATGAATTTTGTGGGGAGACACAATTCAGTCCATAGCACTTGGAATCTAATCATGGCCCACCCATACCCTAGAGGTTTAGTCTTGGGCAAGTGACTTTTCCTGTACTCCTGTGTTTCTCATCTGAAAATAAAGATCTAGAGACTAGAATGGTGGTTCTCAAATGTTAGCGTGCACTGGAATTACCTATACCTGTAGGGCTTGTTGAACCACACACTGCTAAACCCCATCCCCAGAGTTTCTGATTCAGTGGGCTTTGTTTTGTTTAGTTTTGAGACAAAGTCTCACTCTGTCACTCAGGGTGGAGTGACGTGGTGTGATCTCAGCTCACTGCAACCTCCTCCTCCTGGATTCAAGCGACTCTCCTCCCTCAGCCTCCCGAGTAGCTGGGACTACAGGTGCGTGCCACTGCATCCAGCTAATTTTTGTATTTTTACTAAAGACAGGGCTTTGCCATGTTAGCCAGGCTGGTCTCGAACCGCTGACCTCAAGTGATCCACCCACCCCAGCCTCCCAAAGTGCTGGGATTACAGGCGTGAGCCACTGTGCCTGGTCTGATTCAGTGGACTTTGCATTTGAACAGGTTTTCAGGTGCTGCGGCTGCTGCTGCTGCTGCTCTGGGAACACCACACTTTGAGAACCACTGGAATAGAGTGATCTATGTAGTTCTTTTAAGCCTTATCATTCTAATATGACATTGATTGGAAAGTAATGTCTTGCATCCTTTCTCAACTGGAGTTCCTCATCTGAACCACAACCTGGAAATAGATCTGAGTGACTGTTTTCTGAATTCTCCCAAAAATGGAATATAAATCGTACCATCTACCATCTAGAAGCAGAGGGGGAAGTTCATTCATCATAGAGAGTGGGTGTTGTAGGATGTTAAAGCCTAATTCTCTCGTGGAACCCTTGTTGAAAGAGGCTGATATTAGAGGCTCAGTCAGGAGGAAAGGACTCCAGTTATGAACTTTACGTCCCTCAAAGTGGTGTCCACAGCTTGCAGGAGAGCAGAACCCCTCTCTTAGATGTCCCTTCCTTCTGTCCAAAAAGGTTAAAAAAAAAATTAAAAAATAATTAGAGCTCAAAGAGATTGTAAGTCGTTTCTAGACCAGAAGTATAAATTTTCAGAAGAGGAAACTGAGGCTGGAGGGTGATCTATGCAAAGCCACACAGCAAATTAGTGTCAGGACCTGAACTGGAATTTAGGGTTAGTGATTCACCTGTCCAGACCAGTGCTCCATACCTACTTAGCACGGGGAACGAATGAGTCAGCAAGAGAAGTAAGAGAATGAACATGGAAGTGGGTGGGCAGGATTTCTGCTTTCCACCAGGAGCAGTGAGTCCTGCCCCCACAGCTGTGGTGGGTGTATTACCTCAGCACTTAGGAAGGTGGCAGATGTCACATCAGCACTCCTGCTGGGAACCTTTGCTGACCTCTGGCCCTTGCCATCTGCAAATTTCCATAGCGTGGGGCTTAGAAAACTGATAATTTGTTGCATTGCCTTAATGCTCAGTTTTTACAAATTAGGAATAAAATACAAGATGACAGAAGTTGTACTCATAAAAGAAGTTTATGTCCATTGGAAGTTAAGCCATGTTCATTCTTCTCAAATGATTTGGGATTTAGCGTTATGTTAGTTTCCTGATCACAGCCCTTGATGCCAGTTTTCCTGTATGTATCTGTTTGATGCATTGATGTCTATTGACTAAGTATTGAAAATATATTAATAGGTAGGGTTTCCATAACCTGCAGTAGTATTAAAAATCATTTTCAAGGAAAATGGGTCTCTATTTTCACGTATATGTTATCCAATAATCAATCTACTTTAGTATAATTAAAGCCAATTTGTATTATTCAGTTGTCTTTTTTTTTTTGAGACGGAGTCTCGCTCTGTCGCCCAGGCTGGAGTGCAGTGGCCGGATCTCAACTCACTGCAAGCTCCGCCTCCCGGGTTCAAGCCATTCTCCTGCCTCAGCCTCCAGAGTAGCTGGGACTACAGGCGCCTGCCACCTCGCCCGGCTAGTTTTTTGTATTTTTTTAGTAGAGACGAGGTTTCACCGTGTTAGCCAGGATGGTCTCAATCTCCTGACCTCGTGATCCGCCCGTCTCGGCCTCCCAAAATGCTGGGATTACAGGCGTGAGCCACGGCGCCCGGCCTGTATTATTCAGTTTTCTACCTCAAAATCCTTCTCCCTTCCCCTAAATTCAAAAACAGAAGCAAGATGCTTCTCTTCAAAATGGCATGATTTCTGGTCCCCATTGCTCTTGCCATTAGACTGTAAATTTCCCTGCTGTACTCAGATAATCAATCTCAAAACCATTTCCAAAAGAAAAAGACATTTCTTATTAACTCACAGCCCAGAAGTTTTATTCAAACTGTGTGCCCTAGATCCTTCCCAGTGGTGGAGGACAAACTGACATATGACCTGTGAGGTATCTAGACGCCATGGGGGTCTGCAGGGCAGAAGTATAGAGCTTTGAAAAAACTCTATACTCAGAGTTGGTTGTTTTAAATGTTCTGTCTCACTGCAGTTAATTAAGACCGAAATGAACATCCTTAAACAATGCTATTTCTGATAATGGAAATGAGAAAGTGGAATCAGGGAGTACCATTTTCATACCTTCTCACCTCCCCATCATCAAAAAGGAAAAGCAGCCATTGAGCAAAGGCACAGAACTCTCTCTACTAGGAGTACAGTACTTCACAGCATCGTCATGGAATAAGTACAAGAATCTGTTTCTGGGATGGCTGGGTCAAATGGACCATTACTGGGTATATACCCAAAGGATTATAAATCATGCTGCTATAAAGACACATGCACACGTATGTTTATTGTGACACTATTCACAATAGCAAAGACTTGGAACCAACCCAAATGTCCATCAGTGACAGACTGGATTAAGAAAATGTGGCACATATACACCATGGAATACTATGCAGCCATAAAAAAGGATGAGTTCATGTCCTTTGTAGGGACATGGATGCAGCTGGAAACCATCATTCTCAGCAAACTATCGCAAGAACAGAAAACCAAACACCGCATGTTCTCACTCATAGTGGGGAATTGAACAATGACATCACTTGGACACAGGGTGGGGAACATCACACACTGGGGCCTATTGTGGGGAGGTGGGAGGGGGGAGGGATAGCATTAGGAGATACACCTAATGTAAATGACGAGTTAATGGGTGCAGCACACCAACATGGCACATGTATACACATGTAACAAACCTGCACATTGTGCACATGTACCCTAGAACTTAAAGTATAATAATAATAAAAAAAAAGAGTGCTTATTATACAATAACTATAAGGCTGGAAAAAAAAAAAAAGAATCTGTTTCTGCCAGTCCTTTGGAAGTTCTGAGTTCTTTAAAAGCTGAGGGTAGCTCTTTGCCCTTAAACAATCTCCCACTTTGCCTAAGTGGCCCTTCATTGTCAAATGCAAAGTTAAAAGAAAAATAATTTTAAAAAATCCTTTCATCTTCTATTCCCTATCTTTTTTTACAGTCTAACGAACACCTCCCTTTGTGTTTCCCTCTGAACTGTCTTCTTCGTGGCACCTCCTGCTGAATCACACAAGAGAATCTATTTTGGGTTATTTTGTCACTATTTTATGCCTCCTCCCATCCTCCGCAGTTTGACTTCCCAGATGCTCTCGCTTTACTGTCTTTTGAATTTTCCTGCGCTTTCCATCTTCAGAGTGATTTATGATCATCCTTGCCTATTTTTTACTGTGTCAGGAAAAGAGATTGTTGTTATCAGTGGAAAAACACTTCTTTTCCTTTAGCATTATGTCTTGTCTACACATCTTGATCTTTTCAAAATACTTTGCCAGCTCTTCTTATTTTCAGTTCCTATTGTTTTGGTTTCGTTTTTCAGATGAGTTAAGATCAAAGTGGGAGGTGTCCCATCCCAGGAACGGAAGCAGACTTTTGCTTATTTGGCCTATTTATTTGGCCCAGTTGCTGCCAGCTTGAGAAAGATGTCTTGGGCATTTGCATTTTTTCCTATATAGTAGTAATTCTTGGTGTCTTCTGGCTTTGGAGCAGTGATGAGTGGAATGGAGAAAGGTTAAGATTTTGAAAGATGGCAACTTCTAGCAATCTTATTTGAAGATTAAGAAAAAAATCGCTGCCAAAGAAATAGTCCCGAAATGCTGTTGCAAGCTTAAATTCAAAAACGTACATTCACTTGCTGGAATTGTTGTTGTTGCTTTTTACAAAGCAGTATTAATGCAGAGTAATGAGATACAATCTGTCTGTACCAGCCAAAGCAAGTGAAAACTCATTGCCCTGGTTGAAGGTGAGGTTTCAGTTCATCCATGTAAACCTGCACCGAAAATGGAAACTCTCTTGCTGACTTCATTAAGGAGTTGCACCTAATACTGAAATCTGCCTAATGGTTGAACAAATGTGTTTTGCTGACATTGGGTTGAGTCATGAAAAGTAATTTCTTCCTAGACAATATTTGCTAGTACTGTCCATTTGCCAATGTAAAATGAAATTTGGAAAATTAGACCCTGCCATGGGTGTATATACACATTGACAAGTGGTTTTCTTTCTTTCTCTTTTCTTTTCTTTATTTTTTTTTTGAGACAGAGTCTCGCTCTGTCGCCCAGGCTGGAGTGCTGTGGTGTGATCTCCGCTCACTGCAAGCTCCGCTGCCTCCCGGGTTCATGCCATTCTCCTGCCTCAGCCTCCCGAGTAGCTGGGACTACAGGCGCCCACCACCATGCCTGGCTAAGTTTTTTGTATTTTTAGTAGAGTCAGGGTTTCACCGTGTTAGCCAGGATGGTCTCGATCTCCTGACCTTGTGATCTGCCCGCCTCAGCCTCCCAAAGTGCTGGGATTACAGGTGTGAGCCACCGCGCCCCGCCAACAAGTGGTTTTCTAATAAAGTTTTCAGTTCCCCATTTGCTCGTTTTTGTATGTTCATGTTTAGTGGACCATATGTATTTTTTTCCAGAAGACGTTTTGAAATCATCTATTCATATAGAAAAAATGTGTTTATTTTCTCAGAGTGTTTTTTTCTCGGTGGTTCTTAAGACTGCCATGTTCAAAACATTTCTCGAGTGTTTCCACTCGACTTGAATTTCAAAGGCTGGTTCTGGGCATGAAACTCCTGATGAGTATAATGACAGAACCATTGAGAAAACGGTTTCTTGAAACAACCAAGGCCTACTTTCTGGTCATGTAAAAATGAGTTATCACCTCTTCAGCCACTACCAAGCTCAAAGTAGGGGAGGTGACTTAACATAAAAATTAAGAGGCCAAGACTAAGAAGATTATGTTTAATAAATATAATTGAAAAGTCTTGAGCTTACGCATGACAGAGGGATAGCAAAAGTTCAAAATGTTCAGAATGTTGTTGCTGAAATCCACTTTCCCAATTCTCCCACATTTTGCAGGTAGGAAAAAGGCTTGTGTAGATGTGAAATCACTTTCCCAAGTTTGCACAGCTGATAAATAACATAACCAGAATGAGAACTCAGGTTTTCTGGTTTCTAGTCCACTGCTTTTTTTCTTCTCTTCTCTTTTCTTTCATGGCAAGTTCAATATGAAGTAACTGAGATATAGTTGCCAAAATCTGTATTACAAACTCAGGAAAAAGAAGAATAGAACAGAGCATAAGCCTACCTCCTTGTCAGCAATCAACTTAAGCACTAAATAAATATTTATTGAGTAGCCACGATGTGCCAGACATGGAGCTAGGCACAGCGTTACAAAGGACTATATAAGGTATCATCGAACAGCTGTTTTATAATTTTCAGCAGCTATTGTTATTATTATTATTATTGTTGTTGTTTTGAAACAGGGTCTCCCTTTGTCACTCTGGCTGGAGTGCAGTGGTGCGATCACAGCTCACTGCAGCCTTGACCTCCCGGGCTCTTAGGTGGCCTCTTAGGTTCTTTACTGGTCTAAAGGCCCATGGTTCCTGGAAAAGCTTCTATAAATGTTTTCATGATGAAGTTTTATACATAGATTCCGCACAGGAGTAACAGTGTGTATTAGACCAGCCGTAAGACTGAGGAGAGGGTCCCAGACTTTGTACTCTGCCATGCATGGGTCCAGCCTGGGTCCCAGCAGAGCAGAAGCAGAAGGGTGTGCTGCTCCCCACTGAGTTGCCAGCACTTCATTGCACCAGGCTACACAGTGGTAACGAGAAAATACATAGTTTTTAATATGGAAAATTTTCCAAACTGCAAAATGAATATGCTGTGTTTACAAAAGTGTAACCATTACTGAAATCCTTACATGAAAGTGAAAATCCTCCATCATTCCACCCACCCAGTAAAGCGGTTTGGCGTACACTTCTCTAGATGCTTTTTTGAATATATTAACATATGTCATTTCTTAATAAAAATCTAGTTATGTTCTACTTAGTAACTTTGTTTTGTTACTTAATTATCTTAGGCATTTTAGATGTTACTGTATTTATTTGAAAAAGGCTTATACAACATTTCATTGAATGGAAGTATCGTTTTAAACCATCATTATATATATTTTTCCCTTTTTTTTTTTTTTTTGAGGCGGAGTCTTGCTCTGTCACCCAGGCTGGAGTGCAGTGGCGTGATCTCAGCTCACTGTAAACTCTGCCTCCTGGGTTCATGCCATTCTCCTGCCTCAGTCTCCTGAGTAGCTGGGACTGCAGGTGCCCGCCACCACGCCCGGCTAATTTTTTTTGTATTTTTAGTAGAGACGGGGTTTCACCGTGTTAGCCAGGATAGTCTCGATCTCTTGACCTCGTGATCCGCCCGCCTTGGCCTCCCAAAGTGCTGGGAGTACAGGCTTGAGCCACCGCGCCCGGCCATTTTTTCCTATTTTTAAAACAATAATACTATAACAACTTCCAAAGGATATTGACCTTTGTGGTTGCAAAATAAAGGTGACAGGTGACTCTTGGAAATGAGAGAAATACACCACTAGATTTTTAGATGGCTGCATGCGTGTTTGTGTGGGAGACAGAAGGACATAACAGAGGGAGTTGGTCATAAAAATGTATTGAATTTGTAGACTGTAATTTCTCTGCAGAGAACATTGTGACATTTTATTGTGTCTACATACTGACCTCAGTGGTTTCAAAGCAGTGCTACTGAAGTTAATGGAGAAAAAGTCTCCTATTTACCTGAATCCTCCAATACAACTCGCACCCAGAGTGTGGCAGTAACCCAGGGAGCTGCAAGACCAGGAACCCTGGAACCATTTGGAAGGAGAGCACAGTGGTTTATGTATGGCTTCGCCTTTGATTCTGGGCATTATCCAGAGAAATAGTTCAAATATTGATATCCAAATGTAAGAACTGGTATTCTGTATCTACTGTTGAAGTTCAAAATTCTTCAGAATGCCCTGTTGTGCGGGGGGCACCTTGTAGTAATTAGAAATCCTCTTGATATCAGAAAAAATGGTAGGCGAGGTTTTCTCCTGAACTTTGCTTTATAAGTAAGTACATAGGAAAAGGGGGCCTCCAGCATAATTGTGCTTGCTTTATTTGTAAAGGCCCTAAAAGCACATTAGAATACAAACTAATGTTATTGATCTTTTAAATTACTAGACTTTATTTTGGATTTAAAAAAGAATTGAAGGCTTAGGTGGGAGGATTACTTGAGGTCAGGAGTTTGAGACCAGCCGGGGCAACATAGCAAGACCCTGTATCCAGAAAAAATTTTTAAACATTGCTGGGCATGGTGGTGGACAGACATGCGTCTGGTGTTTTTCGTATGATTAGGCTGGGATTATGTGTTTTGGGGAGGAAGATCACAGATGTAAAATGCCATTTTCAGCATGTCATATCATGGGTCCATATTATCAACATGTTGACTGTTGATGCTGACCTTGATCACCCGGTTGACATAGTACTTGTTGGGTTTCTCCACAGTAAAGTTACCCCCGTAATGTCCCTTTCAGAAGGAAGTCGCCATGCACAGCCTATGCTTAAGGAGTAAAGAGCTATGTTCCACTTATTTAAGGGCAGAGAATCTGCATAAATGATTTGGAAGACTCTTGCATGGAGGATATGTCTTTTCTCCTGTTCTATCAATTTATTCAATCATTGATTTATATCATGAATGTAAATAAATGGAATCATGGATATTTATTCTATACCTTGACTTACAGTCCAATATCACTTCATCTTGTTGCTCAGGTTGTGTCAGCTTTGGACATTGGGAGCTCTTTGAATTAACTCCTGTGCCCCTTTGTCATAGCCCATCAATTAAAAAAAATTGTTTTTAGGATTTCTTACTTTCTGACACTAGAAGATATTCCAAGCTCATCTTGCATGTTTTCTTCCCCAGTCCTAGAATCAGCCATTTCTTCCAGGAACCCTAGTTCCTTTCATTGGAGAGTGGTATCAGAAACCAACTTCAGGTACTATGTACCCTTGTTGCTATTGGCATTTTTGGTTTTTTTGGTACTTTTAACTGACAGAGCAAAGAAAGATATGTATATATATTAAGAGTAGTGTATACACATATCTATAAACATTCCTATATGTAACAATCTATGTCTCTAGTAAGCTAAACTTGAGTGCTGATTGATATCTTCAACTCTATGCAGCATCACATGGATTATTCTAGCCTTCTCCCCTTGCTTAGTTATAAATTCTACTCCCACAGTGAGAAACCTGTCTCACACCATCTGCCCTCCATTTACTTAGTTGTTCGGTTCCAGTATACATAGATAGCAGTGTCAACATTGTTAGCCTATAACCCCTGTGGGAAACAACTTAACTGTGTTTACATGCAGTTCCTATAGCCTGTAGTCTTACAGACTGCATTCATTTCCACAGTTACTTAGGTTAGCATCTTTTCCTCTCTCACTTCAGTGACGTTGTTTCATACATGGTAATACAGTTAGATTCTCCTGTCATTGTCTTCATTCTTTCCTGAAGTCTCCTGACCTAAATGATTTTATTTTATGTATTTAATTTTTTTGAGGTGGAGTTTCACTCTTTTTGCCTAGGCTGGAGTGCAATAGCATGATCTTGGCTCACTGCAACCTTTGCCTCCCAGGTTCAAGTGACTCTCCTGCTTCAGCCTCCCGAGTAGCTGGGACTACAGGCGTGTGCCACCATGCCGGGGCTAATTTTGTAGTTTTAGTAGAGACAGGGTTTCAACTCGAGTGATCCACCCACCTCGGCCTCCCAAAGTGCTGGGATTACAGGCATGAGCCACCGCGCCTGGCCTAATTAAAAAAAAAAAAATTGCATGCATTAAGTTTCACTCTGTGCTGTGAAGTTTGGCAAGTTTTGACAGATGTGTAGTGTCATGTATCCGCTATTACAGCATAATACAGAATAGTGTATCACCCTAAAAATCCCCTGTGTTTTATTTTTTTCTCCTCCCCCGACACCCTGGCAGCCACTAATATTTTCATTGCCTCTATAGTTTGCCGTTTCCAAAAGGTCATGTAATTGGAATCATACAGTAGGTAACCTTTACAGACTGGCTTCTTTTGCTTAGCAATGTGCACTTAAGATTCCTCTATATCTTTTTGTGGCTTGATAGCTTGTATCTTTTTTTTTTTTTTTTTGCTAGATAATATTCTACTGGGTGGATGTACCACAGTTTGTTTATCCAGTTACCTACAGAAGTACATTTTAATTGCTTCCAGTTTTGGGCAATTATGACTAAAGCTACTACTAATGATTCACATGCACGTTTTGTGTAGACATAAGGTTTCAGCCTAACTGGGTAAATTCCTAGGAGCATGAATGCTAGATTGTATGGTAAGAGCAGGTTTAGTTTATAAGAAACTGCCAAACTGTCTTCCAAAGAGGCTGCGCCATTTTGAGTTCCCACCAGCAATGAATGGGAGTTCCTGTTGCTTGCCATCCTTACCGGCATTGAATATGTCAGTTTTGTGAATTTAGCCATTCTAATAAATGTTTAGTGGCATCTCATTGTTTTAGTTTGCAATTCCCTAATGACAAATGATGCCAAGCATCTTTTCATATGCTTTTTTCCCCCCATTTGTGTACCTTCTTTAGTGAAGTGACTGTTCAGATCTTTTGCCCATTTTTAAATCAATTTTTTTTTAATTGTTGAGTTTTAGGAGTTTTAAAAAATATTTTCAGTCTTTATCAGATCCTTACATAGATGGTCCTTAGTTACAGGTCCTTTATCAGATATGTGTTTTGCAAATATTTTCCCCTTTCTGTGTCTTATCTTCTCATCCTCTTACCAGCGTCTTTCATGTGTTTTTACATTTTATTGCCATTTTCTTTACTCTCAGAGAGTAGCTGTAGGGTTGAATTCTTCTGGTGGTAGGCAAGATCAATTATTTTGATACAGTCAGTGCTTTCTTCCTCCCCTTTCTATATTGATAACCACTGGTCTAGATTCCCACTGCTGAGCCAAGCCCACCACACTTTGGAGCCTGCCCTTGTTGACTTAACTAGATAGAAGCAATGAAGAGGTGCACAAAATCCTGGGAGACTTGGTGCTTAGTTCTGTCTCTGCTCATTATCAGCTGCATGGCTTTGAAAAGACAGTGGTATTTCTCTGTGCTGCAGTTACTTTGGATCTGATACTCTTTAAACTAACAGTGCATAGAATATGATTCACGAGCATAAGTTTTACTGGCAAAGTATTTGATTACTCTTACTGAGTGTCAAGGTTGACTACTACAAATAGCTTTTAAAACAGATGCCTATGCCCACTTCTGTTTACTCATGGTCATTTAGGGAGCTAAGGTTAAAGCTGTAACTGGGTGATTTCTAGGAAATAGGTTCAAGCAGTTCTAGATATTTCACTTAACACACGAGGATGTTGGGGACCTGTTTGCTCTTCTTTTAATATATCATGTTTACTATGCACTTTGAAATCTACCCCGGACCTAACATGAGCTCTCCTTTGGAAAGTGCTTCCCAAAATGGAGCAACTACTCTATGAAACCTTCTTCTGATATTTATTAAAGTAGAAAGGTTTAGAGCAGCAGTTCTAGTGTTGTTTCATCTTCTTCATTCCTCTTCTCTAATGTATATGAATGCATTTTTTATATTTAGCTTGAATTTCAATTAGAACAGCCTAAGTCAACTGTGGGGAAGATAGTAATATACAGCCAAGTCCGATTTTTGCCTTGGTAAGATATTTCTGTTATTCTATATGCCAAGGAAAGTTACTGAAGAATTTTAAGGAGAATAATGATGTGATTTGATAACTTTTTTGTTTTTTGTTTTTGGAGAGGTCACCCTTGAAGGTGCATATAAAAGGGATTTTAGTTGGACATGAGCAAAAGCAGAAAAACATATTAGGGAGTGATCACAATAGGCAAAGCTACAAAATACCTTGGACCATCTGGTGGCAGTGGAGTTGGGGAGAAGGCATCAGATTTGAAGCTTCTTTGGGAGGTAAAGCTAACCAGATTTGCTGTTAGATTGGATCTGAGTGGAAAATATGACAACGAACCACACTGGTTTGCCCAAGAATGTCTTGATTTAACCACTGAAAGTCCCACATCCTAGAAACCCCATCTGGAATGGATGGTCGCCCTGGTGGAGGAACACCCACACTTCAAAATCAGGGGTTGGATCCACGGATCATAAAGTTTCTTTTCCCTACTTCTCAAGTTCTTTGTTGCTGTGATTCTGTGAAATATTCCTGCAGAGCCATTTTCCCTCAATTAACAGACAGTCTAAGGACGATTGTTTTTTTCAGGTAGGTCTAGGGCAGATATTGCAGAAGAAGGCATCCTGTATAAGAATAACACATCCCATCCTTTGTAACACCTGTGTGAAAGAAAATTCTCTATGGTGGGAGAAATTTAGTTTCCGTAAAAGAAATAATGTTTGAACTCTAGAGTCTGGGGAATGGAAAACTGTGACTCCATCCTTCTGAAAGATCCTTGAAGAGGCCAGGCACGGTGGCTCATGCCTGTAATCCCAGCACTTTGGGAGGCCGAGGTGGGCGGATCATGAGGTCAGGAGATCGAGACCATCCTGGCTCACATGATGAAACCCTGTCTCTACTAAAAATATAAAAAATTACCCGGGTATGGTGGCAGGCTCCTGTAGTCCCAGCTACTTAGGAGGCTAAGGCAGGAGAATGGTGTGAACCCGGGAGGTGGAGCTTGCAGTGAGCCGAGATTGTGCCACTGCACTCCAGCCTGGGCAACAAAGCAAGACTCCATCTCAAAAAAAAAAAAAGATCCTTGAAGAGCAGATTGGACATTCATTTATCTGACATCTGCCCAGAATCAAAGGAAAGCTTGGCATGACTTCTTGGGGTCACTTTTTTGATTTTTTGACAAGTGGTTTGGGTTCTATAGCAAAAGAAGTTGGAATATGCAAAATTTAGTCAGTACTTATTGTTACTGCCCAACATAAATGTTTAACATTCCATTTTCTCAGATACAGGTGGCATCTATGAGAATTTCTTTGAGAGGCAGTCAACCTACAGCTGTTAAATTCAGCCTCTCTGCAGCATCTATCAAGAGACCACTGGTAAAGAAGCATGTAGTAAGATGCCCATTTCTTAGTGTTCCTATCCACTCAGCTTTATTTCTCACGTTGGAATCTGGTCTGCCCTCCCTCATTTCTGGTAGAGCATTGCTTCTTGTTTGCTTTCTTTCTGCAAACTGCACACACAAGTGCAAACATTTTGACTAATGTCACCTATGAAGCCTTGAACCTACCCATGGGGAAATACTCAAAGTCATTTCAAAATCCTGTAAATGAGAGCATCTTTACAAGAAAGAGAAACTGCTAAGTGTCAAGTATCACTTCATAATGCAGCTCTTGACTTGTTATTATTCAAGAATGCCAAGCCTTTCATCTTCTTTGCAAGCCTGCCCTGGAATTGATTTAATCAGCTTTCTGTGCTTGGTGGGAAGTTGTGGTGTGGGAGTAGTTTCTCACCAACTCTCACATATACTCTTTATAAAATAAGTACATCTTTCTTTCAGGAGGTGGTTTATCAAGGTTGATCTGGAAGCTTACTATTTTCCGTGATGCTCCATCTCCTTAGCAATTCACAAGTAAAGTAGTTGGACTGTATTGGCCTGTCTCTGACACGATCACTTGAAAACAACCTTTCGGCGGCATTCATCATGTATTATTCCCACAACCAAAATCATGTATTAGTTGGGGCCAGGTGCGGTGGCCTCATGCCTGTAATCCTAGCACTTTGGGAGGCCAAGGCGGACAGATCACTTGAGGTCAGGAGATTGAGACCAGCCTGGCCAACATGGTGAAACCCTGTATCTACTAAAAATACAAAAATTAGCCGGGCATGGTGGTGCACATCTATAATCCCAGCTACTCAGGAGGCTGAGACAGGAGAATCGCTTAAACCTGGGAGGCGGAGGTTGCAGTGAGCTGAGATTGTGCCATTGCACTCCAGCGTGGGGGACAAGAGCGAAACTCCCTCAAAAAAAAAAAAGAAAAAAAATCATGTATTAGTTGGCTTGAGATCAGGCAAAATTATGATTTCACTATTTAAATGTGAAGGTTTCTAACTTGCAGTTATTATTTAATGGCCAGGAGAATAAGACTCATGCTTATGGTAATCAATATTTATTTAGCATCATATGGTACCTACAGCATCATATAGCAGCCTTCCGAGCAACCCTCTGAGGTGTGTGTTATTATTCCTACTGTACATGTGAGGAAACGGAGGTTGAAAAACTTTGAGGTGTTTGTGAAAGCTGACATCGCTAATAAGCATCAGAAATAGGTTCGCAACTGCTGTGGAAGCCATAAGACAATCAAAGCCATGATTTTATCTTTAGGCTTCTCTTCTGCCATATCTTCTCAGGTAATTTTAAAGAGCCTTTAATCTAGTCATGAGACATCCAGAGTGTCTAAAACCTTCCAGGCTGGTGTTGCTTCCATTGTAGCTGGCTATATGGAGGCCCTTTGTCACTTGGGCCACCAGGAGAAGATGGCTGCTTCTCATCCCAGATCCTCTAGCTGGGTATAACTGGTGCCAGTGATATTCATCTTGGGTGGAGAGGATGAGAACTTAGTATCCCTCTGGTCCCTATACTGCCCAGGTTCCCACCACACAATTCAGCTCAGTTATTGGCTTCTTTCTCCTTTTTCCTTTGAAATATGTCATTTGTCTATTCAAGACTTGTTAAGTCCCTGCTTCATATAGAACCCTGTAGTAGATACTGTGAGAGAAACAAAAGAGTAAGACCTTCAGCTGTAGGACATTCAGGTAGAGATTTCCTGCAGATGGATGACAGGGGGATTCTCCGTTTCAGAGATAGATAAGAACTGTGAGTATGGATTTGTGAATCATGCGTATAATGAGGTTCTATGAATCGAAGTGAAGCAGCAGCATGGTTATTTGGAAAGGAATTTGGAGTGAGAAGGTCTGGGTTAGTCTCATTTCTGACTATTACTAGATACCTCTGGCAATCTTTATAACCTCAACTAAACCTAAGATCCCTTATCTATAATAGTTGTATTATGTATATAGAAATAAGTGTGTATTACACATTGTGGTTTTTATATATATTATATATTTATATAAGTATACATATATATAAATATATATATAATACCAAATATAATATTTTATTTATATATATATATAAAAAAAACCCCAAAGCTCTCCACCAAAGCTCTGGAATCTGGAAGGCAGAAATTTCTTTGTATTTGTGTATCTGTGGTTCCATATATATATATATATGTGTGTGTGTGTGTGTGTGTATATACATATACAGATGCACACAAAGTTCCTTGATTAGTCCCTGGCACATACTAATCACTCAAGAAGTTGGCCTAATTACTATTTAAAAGCAGCCTAGTATTATAGTCAGTAAGCCCTGCCATGTGCTTTGACCAGTTACTCAAGTTTTCTACTCTCTGTTCCCTCATCTGTAGATTTTTTTTGTATGTGTGAGTGTGCCTAACACATAATAATCATCCAATAAATGGTAGGCATTGTTAACATTGTTAACAATTAGTTGATATAAGAGTTAGTGGGTATAGATGAAATTCATGGAAGCTTCATGTTTAGATAGATGGGCCCCAATGGGAATTTCTCATCTGTTTTTTCCATTAGTCGGAATCAATTGTCCAGACTGGTAGGAGAGTCTGCTCCTCACCATTCTGATATTCAACAGAGATAGAGACAGGGACCTAGAAAAGACAGGTGATGGCTGGGCGTGGTGGCTCATGTCTGTAATCATAGCACTTTGGGAGACCAAGAGAGGTGGACCACTTGAGGTCAGGAGTTCAAGACCAGCCTTGGCAACATGGTGAAACCCCATCTCTACTAAAAATACAAAAATTAGCCAGGCATAATGGCACGTGCCTGTAATCCCAACTATTTGGGAGGCTGAGGCAGGAGAATTGCTTGAACTGGGGAGCAGAGGCTGCAGTGAGCTGAGACTGTGCCATTGCACTCCAGCCTGGGTGACAGAGCAAGACTCTGTCTTAAAAAAAAAAAAGACAAGTGAACTGGAATTGCCATAGGTGACCTATTTGGAGATAAAGGTGAGAAACAGAAGTAGAAGCAAAAACTAGCTAAAGTTTCAACACTGTGTAGGGAAAAGGTGAGATCAGTTTATTTTATTAATTTAAAAGAATATAACCAAATAAAATAACAAATTTATAGGCTTACAGATTCATTAACTTCAGTAAGCATCGTAGTTTGGCTGTCAAAATAGCAAAAGCGGCTAGCCCCGTAACAATAATTAGAATGATGGATGGTTCTAGAAAGTCACAGTTCATCAAAAATAATTTCCAAAAGCTGTTGTTATAAGTTTATGTAAGTAGTCTTTAGTTGTACACATTATCTAAGAAGCCCTAATATCTTTGAGGGGGACTATTAGCAGATTGGAGAATGTTTTTATTAAAATCTGGTGATTAGGTGATTTCTGAAATTTAAGTGTGTGAGAAATAGTCAAATGGAATTGAACTGAGTAAATGATAAAAACGTGAAACTCTGTAAGTGTAATCTGTTTGTAAGAGGTATTATCTTAGACTAGATTATCAGCTCTAGCTCATCCTTGACTGAAAGGAGATTCACTTTAAAAATGAATTTAATAATAGCTCCACATGCTTTTTTGGCAATGCCAAGTGCCAACGTCTGTGATTATCTGTCATTACCTACATAGCAGAGCCACCCTCATGGGCAAGCAGGGTCAGGGGCTCCAGGCTCAGCCTTGTTCCTGGGGTCCTGGGCTATAAGGCCGGGGTCAGGCAGGGCTGACCACCAGACATAGATCAAGGTGATATAGGCGATCCTAGGAGTGAAAATCCCAATCAGACAGCCCCTCTGAAGAGGCTCCTAGTGAGGACCAAGAGGCAGGACGGAGGCTGCGAACACAGGTTCACATGAGGAGAGGGTACAAACCTGGATAGGGAATGAAGGAGGAAGTGCTTCTCTGAGTCACTGGGGTAGGGTCTCAAGTACATCTAAGGTGATACTTGCAAGCCTTCACCAAAGCTCTGAAATCTGAAGAGCAGAAGATTTTTTCCCAAACCCTAAGAAAGTGATTTAGTAAGGTACAATTGAGGTTTGCTTTCCGAGAACCAATTTAGCATTTAACTCTCCTCTAACGTGGCATATAGTAAGAATCCAGTAAATCACAGGTAGTAATAGTTATAACATGGAAAAACCGGCCTTTGGGGGCCATAATTGAGCAATGCCATTTATTACTAGGCAATGTATCCTGGATGCTGCTTTGGAAAGGAGTGATTCCTTGTGGCTGGTGACTCATGCTGTGTTCTCTTGGAAGGGTCTTTAGGAAGTGGAAGATGTGGTGTCCCATCCTTCCCTTGTCTGTCCCACCTGCTTGCCCTGCCTGTACGCCACCTCTGACTTTCCTTTCCTACCACGTGGCCTGGTCCTGGACATATGTGGTGTTTGCAGCAAACAGAAGTCTAAACATTTTGAAGGAGGGCCCAGCCCCACTTCGGCCACTTATCAGACCTGAATTATGTGGACACCGCTGGGTTTCTTTAAAATAACTTCAGATCTAGTCTTGAGTGGATCAAGAAAGATTTTCTTAATGAAACAAACAAAAACAGCAATCCCGTCCTTTATGAATTTACTTGTTTTGGAAAACGTAATTTCCACATTGGACAAGAGAAAAGGTGAATTCCAGTAGGTGACAGCACAACCTGGGTATCACTCCCCTCTCTAGTGACACATGGGTCACTCTCTGTCACCCTCATCTGTCAATACCCTTCTACATTTTAGAATTTCTCTGGCATTCAAAACCTTCAAATTTTAAAATCAGAACCTTGTTTTCCGGCTAACCCGTCCAGATTTTCCAACTTCCTGCATTTTTGTCTTATAGGTTATTATACAGTGCCTATTTAAAACAGGCAATACTCTACAGATATCATAGAAAATTTAGAGTTTGATTGCTCTGCCTATGAAGTAGCCATTCTTTATTCCTTTACTTTCTTAATAAACTTACTTTCACTTAAAAAAAGAGACAACTCAGCCTTCATTTATAAGTATTTTAAGAAACAACCTGTTCCTTCATTAATTGGACATTATTGACTATTTTAAAACAAACATACAGGGTGATCTTCCCCCCACACTGCCCCCAGCAATCACCAGCGAGCCTAATCATGTTTTGGCTCTTTTACACAGAAGTATTTTACAAGAATGGCAAACTAACGTTGGATCAGATGGAAAAACTTTCCCAGAAGGAGGGCGGTGTCCAAACTCTTACAGCAGTGTAGCCAGTAAGTGATACTGTCCTTGCAGTTGCCAGGGCAAAAGCATACATCGCTGCCTTTTACCTGAGCAGCATGTGTCAGGGCACGCTCTTAACCTCTAATTACTTCCTTCTAAGATGGCAGACTAGAGTGATGGGAAGCGTATGGAGTCAGGTTGGGTCCAATCCTGGCTGAGTGACCACTGGCAAGTTGTATATCTCCTCAGAGCCTTGCTTTCCTCCTTGGTAAAGTGAGGATAATAATGCTGACTTCATGGACTTATTGTCCAGATTAAGAACAAGCTGCCAGGCCCCCAGAAAGTGCTTAGTGGGGTGCAGGGTCTGCCCTTGTGCTGGCTACTCTACCTACTGGGGCACTGCTACCCATCTGGAATCTCACTCTATCAACAATAAGTGAAACTTGCCTTTCTCCACTGACAAATTCTCTCAGCCTCTATTTGGCTTACTTGAAATTTGACAGTGTATCTGTCTGACCCATAAAGAGAGGAATTTAGACAAGCTTGAAATGCATCATATTAAGTCCTGTCTCCACAAAGAAAACACTTTTTTTTTTTTTCACTTCTGTGAAAAGGCTGCAGAGACTTGGTGACTGGCCATGAGTCAGCCCAGGACTGACTGTGATGTAGCTGTGGTCCTTAATCCCTTCCCCACAAAAGATTTGATTTTAAATGCCTTGTCACACTTGTTGAAATATGGGAAGTGGTATTGTGAGAAAACAAAACAAAACAAAACAGGACTTGGTTTAAACTAATTTTAATACTCTGTTAGATTTTGCTTCTTTTGCAGTACCTAGCACCTTAGCAGTAGTTAAGTTTATAAAAATGAGACTCGCAATCTTTTGGCCAAAATAATGAGCCACTTTCTTCTCCTGAGGGACGATGAGTGCTCTTTTACCAAAGAAGAGTGACAATCCTAGATCACATGGCTGAGGGCTTAACTAGGTGCTAGGCACTATTCTAAGCTCATTTTCTTTCAAATATTCTAAGTACTTTTCTAAGCACTATTTCATGTGCATTGAGTATTTTAAGTATTTTTCAGGTGCTTAGAGCATTCCAGATACTTTTCAGTGTTTCTTCAGAGCCAACCTATGAAGTAGACACTCTTTACTCTCCAAATTTACCCTGATCACATTCTCCACTGTTACACCCTAGTTCAGGCCCCTGGCATCTCTTGCTCCAATGGTGTGATAGTCTCATAACTATTGCTTCCATCTTTACCCACTTCCACCTCTTCTCTTCATAGCAACCAACATGATACTCTTAAAACACAGATAATATCAAAGCATTTTTCTTCTCATTCAGAAAAAACACAACAATAACACAACAAACAGACAAAGGCCTCCACTCACTTTCCAGCGTACTTAAATTCCAAATTCCTCACCGATAGTCTTCCTACAGTCTTTAAAGCCCCTGTGTGTCTGTATTTTCCCGACTCTTCACCTTCCTCCCTTGGCTTCAGCCTCAGCAGCTTCCCTGCTGTTTCTCAACTACACCAGACACCACTCTGCCCCAGGGCCTTTGCACGTCCTGTTGTCAGTACTTGAGATATCTTTCCCCAGATAGCCCTATGACTCAGGTTCTCTCACAGACTTTCACTTCACTGAGGTTTCTGCTCAAACACAGTCTTTTTAGAGAGGCCTTCCCTGACCCCTGATTTAAAAATAGTGCCTATGATACTCTCCATACCCTTACCCTGCTTTGTCTTTTAATGGCATTTATCATTATGAATGGAATCTATTTTTATGCATTGATTATCTGTCTCTTCTCTTTAGACTGTAAGTTTCACAAGGGCAGTGACTTTGTTTTGTTCATATCATATTCCAGCACTTAGAACAGTATTTGACTCGTGGTGGTGCTCCATATAAATAAATTGTGAGATATTATTTGAATGCAAAAATAGTGCCCATTTAAATGAATCATTTGACAAGTAGACCTGTATAATCACTCTTACAGTCGTGAGATAGGACAGTTTCCCCCACCCTTCCACAGTCAGTCCCTGCCCACCTCCCACTCCCAGCCCCAGGCCGTCACTGACCTGCTTTCTATCACTGCAGTTTAGGTTTGTCTTTTCTAGAATTTTGTATACGTGGAATCCTACAGTATGTGCTCTTTTGTGCCTGGCTTCTTTTTCTCAGCATAATGTTTTTGAGATTCATCTATCTTATTGCATGTATCAGAAGTTTATTCCTTTTCATTACTGAGTACCATTACTTTGTATGGATATATCATAGTTTACCAGTTCACCTGCTGATACGAATATTTGGGTTGATTCTGGTCTTTGGATGTGATAAATAAAGCTGTCCTGAATGTTTATACATAGGTCTTCCTGAAGACACACATTTTCATTTCTCTCTACTAAATACCTAGATGTGGCTTAAAATATATTTTGAATGAATTTTGGAAGTGAAGAATTGGAGCCTTAGAGAGGGTCAGTGACATTCCCAAGAACACACAGCCAGTGTGTTGGAGTGGAGTTCCCACCTGGGTGGCTTAACTCCTAAGTGCCTGAGTTTTGCGTCTTTCACTGAAGGTAAATTATTTTCTATAGCCCAGGCAGCGAAGGAGTCTGGCCCATGCTTTAGTGTGGCCAGCCCTCTGCTCCTGGAGACAGGACAGTAGACAGACCTGAGCAGAGGTTGCACACCCACTTCCCCATTGATTCCCTTCTCCCTCTGCCCCAATCCCGCTGCTGTTCCCTGGCTTTCTCCTCTGAGCACAGAGCAGTCATGGCTGTATTGAGGGAAAAGCAGACGTTGCAGCTCCTATTCTGATTGAAGCACATGGTGTGCTCCCCTCTAGCTGGAGGCTTCTCAGCCTGCATACAGGCTTGCTTTCACATCTGGGACTCTCCACTGGGCACTTGCTAAACATGTGATGCAGAATTATTATAAAGGATAGAATCCCTCAGCAGATTACAGCCTAATTGAAAGGATGGCAAACAAATTACATGAATACAGTTTTTATAAAAGGTTGCAGAAATACAACTATCTACCCATGCATGGGCCGTCTCCATTTTAGCAATGTAGAAAGTGGATGGCAGCAGTAAATACTTTATACCAACAGGATAAAGGAAGAGAA
The DNA here is from genome assembly GCF_008728515.1 of Papio anubis. NCBI lineage: Eukaryota > Metazoa > Chordata > Mammalia > Primates > Cercopithecidae > Papio > Papio anubis. Next base: position 39,492 of record NW_022163335.1, on the reverse strand, counting down.
TGAGGGAGAGTGAATTTCAGGGGTGTTTAGCATTGCACCTTTCAAAGAGTAGTCAGAGTAGAGAAAGGTAAAAGAGACTGCAAGGATTACAGGTACCTGGGCCTCAGGCAGCATCACGAGTGTAAAATAGGGGCTAAATAAGCAGCAGAAAGGACTTCCTTCACTGTAACTTCCTTTACAAGTTCTCCAGCCTTGAAGAGATTCTATTTTATATTGTTCCCTTCTGCACTGGGAGCATCCTGGCTAATATACGGGCCAGTGATACCCAAACCCTAGTGTGTGAGGAGTACCTGGTGGTGTGTTGAAAGCATAGATTCCCACAACCTATTCCCAGCAACTTGAAGCTAATTGATCTGGGATAGGGTTTAGGAATCTGCATGTTTAGCAATTCCTAGATGATTGTGATGTGTGTTGTCAGGAAACCATACTTAGGAGAAAGAGTGATCCAAGCCCAGCATCTTCCTCGGTGAGCAAGGTTCAGTGAGAGCCCAGGAAGGTAACTGACTGGAGGCCAGCTGAGTTGCCTCATTCCCAAGGTGAGCCTCCTGACCAGTGGCCACTCACCCATCGCCAGGCTTGATCTTCATGGAATCCCATAAGAGGTGAATGCAAAAGATTAATGTGTTATTTAGAACACAGCACCCTGTCCCCTGCAGTGTGTTGCTTCTTCCTTTTTGTGCTGAAAGCTCTATAGCTCTTGTAAATAGAATTCCCCATTGGCTTGTGTTATTGCGCTAATTGCTTGGTATTTTTGTCTTCTATTGTCTTTTCCTTTCCTGTGTTCCAAAATGAACAGCCTGATGTTGACCTGTCTCCTCTACATCATAGGGTTGTGGGGAGAATTAAATGAACTGATGTATGTAAAGCATGTAGAATAGGGCCTGGCACACAGCAAGCACTTGGTAAATGTTTGTTGTCATCATCATCATCACCACCACCATTTCATGGGTATAAATCCGCACATTTGTATTAATATAGATCCACACATATGATTAAATCTTCTGTTCAAATGCTTTTATTGGTTCCCAGTGTCCTACTTAAGAGGACCCAGCTTCTAGCCTGGAAGCCACGGTTGGCCTCAGCCTTCCTGGTCAGTCTCAGCTTTTCCTTTCACCTATACAGTGTTTGAATTGAGCTGGATGGCTATCTGTTCCCTCCCATCCTCTTCCACATATTTTCTTCTACTAGACTTCAGGCTTGGAGAGCCCTTCCTTGAAATATCCTACACCACAACTGTCCTTCAGTACCAGAGCAAAACGTAAAAGTCATCCTCTCCCTTAAGGTTTCTCCAACCCTCCCAGATAGTATTAACATTTTCTTTCTGTGAAATCTCAGGGGGTTACCTGTATCCTTTATCTGCACCTCCCTTATAACACCTGACCCGTTGTTCTCCCATGTGATGGAAGCAGTTGAGCTTGGGTCTGTACTCTTCTAGAGAACAACAGGGAAGTGGCTTTTGGACATGGCTGTGTATTATATACTTCTTCATATCCTCACCCTGTCCTGACTGCTGCTTCCCCAACACAGCAACCTTCATCTGGCATCTCCATTGGTTGATGAATAAATAAAATACAATGAACACTGCAAGGGTGCCATGTGTACCAGTCAGTCTTGGGTAGAGGAGAGAAAGCAGAGAACTTATGTAGGTAGGGTGCTATTTTTCTCTCTCTTTTCATCTTTTTGCAGAGGCTCACTTAGCTGGTGTAAACTGTGCTCCAAAATTTCCCTCTTAGCCTCCCTCCCTCACTCCAACTAAAACATCTTGGTTCCTCATGGAATTGTTGGCTTGCTAACATTTGATAACTAATTTTTGTGAGTATGCCAAAGGTTGATAATGGCTTAAGAGCCTTCTCTTCTGTTTTAACCAGTACTGATTTCTAATGCTCAGTTTTGGGACACAGGGGATCCTTTGGCTAAGAGATTCTAACTAGTGGCATGGAAGCTCCTAGGATATGGCAGAAGTTAATACAGTGGTCTTTCAAATCCACATATGTGAATATTAAAAAAACCCTATTTTTAGATATTTATATCAGTATTTTTTTCCAATATATGTAGATGCTGTAATGAGTATGCTGAAATTATTTAAAGGAATTACTGAGTACAAACTTTTTGTCAATTTGCAGGTTGTCAATCATGAGATGTTAATAAAATGACTATTATGTGTTGAGCTCAAGAAATTTTTGTTAACAGATGGGTTCTCACACTCAGAACTTTCTGTGTCTCTAGATTGTGCTGTTCAGTGTGACAGCCACCAGCTGCATGTGGGTCCTGAGCATTCAAAATGTGGCTGATGCAATGGAGGAATGGAATTTAAAATTTTATTCAATTTTAATTAATTTAAATTTAAAAACTGATACTGGATCCAGTTACTGGAAAACTTTTTAAGTACGTTTGAAACTACTTAGATATATGAATCTACTTTTTCAACTCTAAATTTTATGAACTCTAAATACAGATCAAGTATTTCCAATGAAAATTTAGCTTCTGAATTGAGGTGTGCAGTGAGTGTGATAGACCAGGTTTCAAAAACTTATAATATCTCATTAGTAACTTTTTATATTGAATACATTGAAATGACAGATATCTTGGATATATTGGGCTAAGTAAAATGTTATTAAAATTTACTTCACCTGTTTCTTTTTTGTTTTTAAAATGTGGCTAATAGAAAATTTATATTACATAGGTGCCTCATTATATTTCTGTTGGACAGGGCTGCACTAAACCACTTCTCTCCGTGGTTAACTGATTCCTTCCATCACAAACCTGTTCACTCCCCTTTTCTCTGAGTTTTATATGGAACAAAAGGCTTCTATAGTTACTTTAAAATAAGTGGTTATGTTTTGCCGAGGCAGCATGCACACCTCATGAGCAGTCCTTTGCAGGGTCCTTTTGTTCCCCATCTATCCCTTTCCTCTAAATCTTCATTTTACCCAGATCATGGTATTTGCTAGCAGCTTGCAAAACCATAGGCACAAGGCAGGGAGAAATACAAGATAGACTAATGGTGGGAGACTTCAAATATTTGGGCCTGTAGAGGCAGATGCATTCAACTGAAAAGCAGAGTACCAGACAATGCATTGTCTGGCCTTGCTGAAAGAGTCATCTCCTAAGATATAGACGTGACAAGGTAGACAGACTTGTGTCCAACAAGGAAGACCCAGGTTGATGTGCTGGAGAAGAAAGGGATCTGAGAAGAAAGGGTTTCTATCTAACGTTCATCAAAACAAAATTAAAGATGACGAGGCAGAAGACCCTTAGATTTGGGCAAGGCAGGCTTCAGAAACGTTAGCAAAGAGTGGTAGATGTGATTCCATGGCATGAAATTCTAACAGGAAAGAGGGCTCATGAATGTGAAGGAGGTCTCAAAAACTAACTCTGCCACTTGCAAACAATCTCAGGAAGGAAGACAAGAAGATATATAAGAACAGCTTTCTCAGGAACTGAGAGGCAAAAAGGACACATACCGAAGATGGACAGATGGACGTGTAACCAAAAGGAATATGACAGGGTAGCAGCAAAGTGTAGGAGCATTACCCGGAGGGCTGAGGGCTCAGGTCAGCTGATGCCTGTGAAAAATAATGGCCACATTAAGAACTAGTTTAGTTCAGCTGGTGCAGAAAGAGTCAAAATGCAGGACAGTCTGGATAACCCTCCTCCTTGGGGGCTACAGTGTTTATCCATGTCCTGAGATTGGGAGGATAAACATAAATTAATTATGTGGAATTGAGAGCTCATGACTTCTGGACTGGATGAATTCCATTCCATGGGACCAAAAGGCAGTCAGTAAAATCACTGAACTTCTGACAGAATCTTTGAAAGAGTGGAAGGACAAGAACAGTGCTCAGGACTGGGAGGGGCAGAGGAAGGGAGGAGAAGGCGTTTCCAGATTTAAAAGTGAAGTCAGTGGATGGTAACGACTCCAGGATAGTGAGTGCCATAATTCCCAGATAAGACACTAGGACAGATTATGAAGAGTGTAGTTTGTGGACATTAGAAAAAACTCAAAAAAGCCGTCAGTGATTGGTAGGAGCCAGCTTAAGTTCAGCAAAAATAAGTCATTTCATCTACTATACAGCACAGCACCAATAGCTAACAATGCTGTATTGTACACTTAGAATTTTCTAAAAGGATACAGCTCATGTTAAATGTTCTTACTATACAATTAAATAAGTAGTAACAATAATAAAGGGGATAGGAGAAAACTTTGGGAGATGATGGATATGTCTGTGGCCTTGGTGGTGCTGATGGTTTCACTGATGTATACTTAGACCCAAGTCATTGAATTGCATTTATCATATATATACAGCCTTTTACATATCAGTCATGCCTCAGTAAAGTGGCTTTTAAAAAAGTTATCTTTGAGTAGTTTTATTTAAAAAGTTATCTCAGAGTAGTTTTATTTTTCTTAATTCATTAGCTTATTGGACTAGAAGATAAGATTAGTGTTTTACATGTATATCACCAGTTCATAAGGCACTTAATAAGGTCTTTCCTAAAAGTCTTGTAAACCAAATTGAGAAATGTAAACTGAATGATATCAGAATTGTGCTTGGAAACTAATGCCCATAATTAAAGAACACTGATCATTTCTTACTAGAATGCAAATTCTGAGTGAGCAGTCTTTGTTCTGTTTTCTCCTGTTTCTGCAGCACCTGTTTGCTTCACATGTAGTAGGTAATTGGCAAATGTGTTTTACGAATTAATTAACTTGAAAAATATAGGTTGATTATTTTCTATTGATTGTCATAGATTATCCATTTTCTGGTCATGTGTCATTTATTCTCTTCTTGGTCTTGTCTGTTCAACAGTTTTATCAATGAATTAGGTAAAGTTCAAAAAGATATGCTTATCAAGTTGCAGATGTCATAAAGCTTTCAAGAGTAGTTAATATATTGAATGGCATAATAAAAAAAACTATCTGGATAGTTAGAAATAATGGGGCTTATCTAAGACGATAAATTTAAATGAAAGTGTATGTGAGGCCCTGCACTTAATTTAAAAAAGCCAAGAGAACCAGCAGCATTGGTACATCATGAACAAGAATTAAGGGTTTTAAATGGACAGTCAACTCAATATGAGGCAACAAGGTGCTGTGCCTATTGAGGAACTCATGTGCACTTGGGAAACATTGAGATGGACAAAGATAAATCAGAGGAGCGGTTTGCTAGGAAAATGATGGATGGTGAGGAGCCTGAGTGTGCTAGGAGAAACCACTGCGCTCATGGGAGCATGGAGCCTGGAGACACAGTAGATGGCTTTACTCAAAATACAAGAGAATTCTACTACTTACAAGAGACTTGTTATACGTAGTCCAAATGGAGAACAATGAGACCAGTCAATAGAAAATTAGAGGGATTAATTTGAGCCCAACAAAAGGAAGGATTTTCTAACAGCTAGGATGGAATACCACACAGGAGGAAACAAGCTACCCCATTTCTAGAGGAAAACAGGGATGTCTGGATGACATTGGGTGTATCTGATATTAGCACAGTCAATTTAGCCCTGGGATTGTAACATTTTATTCATCTATTTATTTAAATGCTACCAAAGGCATTGCCAGTGATTGAAGAACTATGAAAAACAAATTACAAAGCCTATTTTTATTACTATAAGTAAATTATTTTCAGTAGCCAGAGGCTGTGATACCTCCTAGTGGCTATGTCATCAAATCAGAAAACATGTAGTTTATTACCAGATGTTAAATTCTTTCACATTGCATTTCTGAAAAAAAGTTCAGAAAGTATAAAGAAAATGAGTAACCAAGAAAAGACGATAGCGACCTCAATCTTTATTTCCTCTGAATTATCTCTTTAGTCACTTCCTTCCTTTTTTTCCTTTCTGCCTCCCTGCTCTTGCCGATTTTCTCCTGGATAATCTTTGACTCTGTTGTAGTCTTCAGAGTTTTTAAAATACAGTTGGTTTAGTTTAGGCGATGGAGAAGTCAGACTGAATTAATGAAAACATAAGAACAATGGGGCAGTCTATGTAACCTTCACACAGTTTGTCCAGTCATGAGAATATAAGAGTACCCTGTGGTTAGAAAAAAGAGAAAACAGGGCTCTAGAATCCTGCCCAGGCTTTGTCTAGATGAGAACCATTTCTAAGGAGCACAATTATTGGTTGTATACCAGGTGTGCCGGTAAAGGAGTTCGTTCTAAAGAAGTTAGGCTATGATTTCAAAACAAAACAGCAAGACCCATTTTTGTAGTACAGTGTGACTACAAATTTCTGAGCTGTTCCCATATCGCTGAAACTAATCCTGGTAGTGGTGCTGGTTGATCTAGTGATAACATATTCTCCTAAATTCACAAGGATTGTCAAGAATCCCAAGAGATTGTCAGTCCAGCCTTACTATTTTGCAGATATGAAGATTAAGGCCCACAGAGATAATGTACTTACATGAAGTTGTGGGTCTTCTCTGCAATGAATAATCCTCTCTATTAATCTTCATCTTGCCTCTGTGACAATTATTTTCCATATCTGATGAAGTATTGTTAGCACTGTAAGTGGGAAGGAAGGGAGGAAGCTGGAAGGGAACTCTAGTTTTATTCATATTTTGTTATCCTGTCAATAAATTGCAAAAGCTCTTTAACTTTCCTCACACAATTTAGTCATTCCTTTTTGAAAAACCAGACCGTTTTCAATTCACAAAGGTAAATCACAAAAAGACATAAGGACTCAGTATAAAGAACACCACCACAAAAAATCCCTACTGAGTTGGACTTGGCTCAGCTCATCCAAATATATAACATCGGAGTAGATTCTGCGTCATTGCCTAGTTTTGCAGCTTGAAAACAGGAGTTTTGTTTCTTCATCGTAGCCCTCCTCTCTCTCTCTCTCTCTTTTTTTTTTTTTTTTTAACCATGCTGGTTCCTTATTACAAGGTCTGGATAACTAGTCTGCTTCTCTTCTCTTAGAGTCAGCAGGGCTTTGTGGCTTGGGGAGACACAGGGTTCAGCAGCCCCACATTAGTCTGTGTGGCCCTCATCTAGTGTTGGCTTTGCCTTTGTGATCTTCCCAAGGCTGTTGAAGCTGAGATTTCTGGAAAGTGGTGAGATGGATGGATGAGCCTCCTGGTCCTGTGTAAGTGGTGTTCAATTCAGTGATTATGTTCAACAAAAAATGATTGCACCTTTCCAGGTGAGGCACATGGCTCCCAGAAAAAGTGTAGTGAGCAGTCTCCTTCCCATCCACCTTGTAGGAGTGCCCTGGAACCTCCTCGCCTGCAGTCTCTTCAGCGTTCCACCCAGTCAGCAGGGAGGGTGATGGAGAAGGCCTCTTTCATGGGGTGGGTTCTAGTGCCCTGAGATTGGAGAAATAGCCTCCGAAACTTATAGTAAGGTCCAGGAGAGAGGGTTTCAATCCGAAACAAGACAGTGTCCTGAAAACTTCACCTGCCTCAATCCACCTTAAAATAGTAGGGTTTTTAAGTCATCATTAGGGATGTTTCCCAAGATTAGGGAGGGCCTCAGGGAGCTCTTGCTGTGCACCAGCACTGACAGAAGGACTTTTCCTGGACCAGTCACTCTCTGCTTAATCATGACATATATGACTATATGCCAGATACATCTTAAACATTTGTATTTTAAGACATCACTTTCTGAAACAACTCTATAATCCCCAGTTCGCAAAGAAGGAAACTGAATCACCAAAAAGTGGTCATTTGCCAAAGGCCACACACCTAGAAAGTGGCAGAACCAGGCAGCCTGTCTCCAGGACCAAACCCTAGCCAATGCACTTTGTCGTCCTAACATAGAGCTTGTTCTTCTCTCCTTCAAGCTCTCTTCCTATAGCCTAGCCAAACCCAGCCATTCAGCTGTCCACAAATGCCATTGACACTCCTCCACCAAAGTGCCTTTGTTCGGTCTGTGGTCCTTTGATGCCCTTGGTCCTCTCCCTTTTGTTAAAAGCCTACTCATCATCCATGGCCGAGCTCACATGCTGCCTCCTCCGTGAAGCCTACCCTTCTCCTTCCATCTGTAGTTTCTGTCTCTGTGTTTGAGGAGCTCCTTTACCATAGGATTCTCTCTGTTACCTTCATGGCAGGTGTCAGTTTGTAATTCCTCTATCTATCTATCTCTCTCTCTCTCTCTCTCTCTCTCTCTCTCTCTCTCTCTCTCCCTCTCTCTCCCCATCTATCCATCTGCGTCATTTATCTAATTTATTATCTGTTGCTCAGATCCTTCTCTGCTCTAGACTTTAAAGGAAGATACCATGTCCATTTTTTCTGAATATTAGACACCCAGCACCTATAACAGAGCTTGGACTGAAATATTTTCTGAGTGAATGAGGAAGTAAGTTAATAGATGTGTGTACCTCTCCTGTAGTAGCTGTCACATTCTACCTTATGTGTTGGTCCTCTTTGTGAAATGTCTCTTCCAGACTTGATTATAATCCCCATGGACTCTAAGGCTTAGATCATGGACAGTATCCTATTCATCCAAACAGTCATCCCATACCTAGTGTAATGTGCTAGTGCCTAGCACATGGAAAATGCTCATCAATGTATATTTATTCACTTGAATTTAAGGGACAGTTTCAGCCATCACACTGCCACTTATTTAAATGTTTCTGTGCTACCAACAAGTGTTTGAAAATGCATCTTTTTCCCCCTGTAGGAGCCTTGGTACCATGGCAACCACATTGGTTTGACTTGGAAGTATGTCTTAGGAGCTGAAGGCTTTTCCTTACCTGCTGCTATAACAACCATGCACTGAGACACTTTCCAAAAAAGGCTATTATTTCCGTCTGAGCAGATTTGAGTAGGTAGAGCCCTTTGCTGTACACACTCTGACACGGTTTCCACATGGTCTGCCCCACCTCTACCTCTCAACCTGTTACTGATGAGTTATTTCGAGGTCTGTAATGATCATGTCAGAAAATCAACAGCAGACATTCCCTTGATACTCTTACTGGCTCAGAACACTGAAGTTCCGAGCTCTAAAGCCAGCTGTGCTAAGAAGAGCAGCTGGCAAGCTATGCTGCTTACCGACAGGACCCAGCTGGCCATAAAGAATGCTGACTCCCAGTTCTTGGCTGTGATTCTGATCTTTCATGTAGGTAATCACTTTTGTGGCCCAGATACAAAGTAAACTTTTGGACATATTATAGGTGCCCAGGTTTTCATTTTATAGCCAGGCATTTTAAGAAGATTGTCATGCCAAGATGTTGGCAGCTTTGGTGCAAGACAAGCAAGGCTGTGAGCCAGGGTACAGAAAGTCAAGTAAAGCATCCAGGTGAACCAGAAAGAAACTGGAACCAGGGCGGGGCTCAAGGCAGTCAGCTTCAAAGCAGTTTTAGGCAAGCAGGGAAGACAGACATAAGGAACTGGAAATAAAGATGACTCATATCTAGAGCAGTAGCATTTAGAGATGGGTGCTTCGCCATACTGTCTACTGCCTACCTCCTAGGGAGATATAGACCCAAGAATGGAAATATCACAAAGCAGGGATTTTAGTCTGTTTTGTCCCTTACTTGATCCTCCGCTCCAAGAACAGCAGTTTCTGGCACAAAGAAGATGCTCAGTAAACATTTGGTGACTGAATGAATGGGCACAAGACAAATCATTATTTTTATTTCATATTTATTTTGTAACATATTTAGCAAAAGCATTCACACACAATCTCATGTAAACCTTGTAACAGCTCTTTGAGAGAGAGCCTATTGCCCTGTTTTATGAATGAGAGAACAGGTAAGGAGGAAAAGTGGCTGAGAAACAGGGGGTTGCTCAGCTGGAAACTGGCATCGCAGGGCTTCAGCCTCAAATCTGGAGCTCCTGCTGCTGCTATTTGGAGCAGGTAGAAGGGAAAGCCTTCAGCTCCAAAGCATACTTCCAAGACAAACCAATGCGGTTGCCATGGTATCAAGGCTCCTGCAGGAGGGAAAAAGATGCATTTTCAAACACTTGTTAGTAGCACAGAAACGTTTAAATAAGTGGCGGTGTGATGGCTGAAAGTGTCATGAGACCCTTTAAATTCAAGTGAACAAACACACATTGATAAGCACTTTGTATGTGCTAGGCGCCAGCACGTGATACTAGGTATGGATGAATGTTTAGAGAAATAAGATTCTGTCCATGATCTAAGCTTTATTGTCCATGGGGTTTATAATCAAGTCGGGCAGTAGACATTTTACTAGTCTACTCTCAGCAGACGAGACAGCAGCGAAAAGTTGGAGCTAGGGATAGACAGACACCTAGTGGGAGGATCATATTCATTTTCTGGGAACCAATGACTGATTCTCCAGCTGGGGCAGCACAAGGCTGGAGATTCAGCAACTCCTGATGTCTTGCTGGCTACAACAAGCACATCCTGTATCCTAGATAGCTGCCTACAAGTCTAAGTCCAGGGCCTGCTGTCAGATGGGAGTTCGCAGAGGACGGTGGGCTAAGGCAGCAGTGATGGCTGGTTCTGCTGGAACCCTTATGAGCACCAGCCAACTTGTTTATCTGGCATTTCAGCCAAGACACTGAGGCCTGGAAGGCCTCAGCCGAAGGTTATTCACTCCAGCCAAGTAGGCATACTGCTTTGCCAATAATAGCTGCCACTTGTTGATGCCCTGTGTGCGAGGCATTGTGCTGACAACATGAATTATTCTGTTTAGTCTTCACAGCACTGCTGTGAAGCAGACTGGATTGCTATTCCCAATTTATAGATGAAGAAACAGGTTTTGATATTGTCACTGCCTGGCTCATAAAGCATTTTTCTTTTCTTGAGACAGGGCCTTGCTCTGTTCCCCAGGCTGGAGTGCAATGGCATGATCTCAGCTCACTGCAACCTCCACCCTCCACCTCCCAGGTTCAAGCAATTCTCCTGCCTCAGCCTCCTGAGTAGCTGGGACTCAAGGTGCACTCCGCCATGCCCGGCTAATTTTTTGTATTTTAGTAGAGACGGGGTTTCACCATGTTGCCCAGGCTGGTCTCGAACTCCTGAACTCAGGCAATCCACCTGCCTTGGCCTCCCAAAGTGCCAGCATTACAGGCATAAGCCATCATGCCCTGCCCATAAAGCTTTGACCCTTTAGGGTTTCACTGAAGTTTCAGCTCCTCACCAACCTTCCTGACTGCCTCAGTGTGTGTCAAATTTTGCCTTCTCCAAAGTCATAAGAATTGTAATATGGTGCCCAACAATAGCTAGCCTGGTAGCTAGCCTGGCAGTGCTGAGTGTCTTGGTGTTTAGATTGGCAGCCAATCTAGATTATGCATCCTTTGCAGGCAGGGACACCATCTCATACTTTCCACGTGTCTCTTGCCCATTTCTCCTATCGGTGAATTTGTTGAGTGATCAATTCACTTTGAATTAGGTTTTCCGGAATGGTGGATTCATGCTGATCAAGTCTTCTCCTTCCTGTTCTCTCTTGAATTTACCAACAAGCATCTGTGAATGCTGACCCTGACCAGGGAATCCTAGTTCATCAACTTCTATTTTAGGAATACATCTCCGTGTGGTGTTACAGCCCTTGCTTCCTTCCTCTTCCCTTTTCTACCATCTCTATATAAATGCCAGAAAAGATCCAGATGATGTGATGTATTTATTCCTAATTCACCTACCAGATGACAGACTTTCCACAAGTTACATAGCTTATTTAAATCATACTTCTGTATCTGTAAAATGGGCTAATGCCTATTTCATAAAACTGTTACAAGGTCTAAATGAAATTACGTATGCAAAGGGTCTGGCACAGTAGGTGATCAACCTATGTTTAGAAAAAAATAACTTGTTATTGGAAGACACCACAGAGTGGAACCTCAATATATATTTCTAGACATTTTTCTGATATTGATACAATAGCTACCTCATATTTTGGAGGTTTTTAAAATTAATTGTTTGTTTTGTCCAGGGTACATTTCCAGGAGATAACTTGATTTTTATGTTCTGATGTGTTTTAAATTGTATGTAATCTTAGTGAAAGGCATCACAATGCTTTGTTCTGCTGCAGACCTACAATAATTAAATTGGATGCCCTCAAATAGCTCCAAAATGATTAAATTGAGGGCTATTGGAAGTAGCAGGTATGAATGAGAAAAAGGCAGTTATTTTATAAAAGTATAAGACGGATAAAATGAAAGGTAAATGCATTTTTTTTTTAAGTATGTTGTGGTAGGAATAGAGAAAAAGAGACCAGGAACTATAAAGAGTAATTGAAATGTACAGATAATTAAGAAAAAGAAATCTTATTTTAGGTGATAGTTTAAAATCCCTTCCTCACAATGCCTTTAATCAGAGATGCTGTCAGAAAACAAAATTGGCTGGTTTTAATTTGGCATATTTTTATTTTCCCTGTTAAATCTCTAACAAAGCATCTAAAAAGCAGTGAATTGCTAAAAAAGATAGGCAATTAAGAGGGAGGAAGATGAATAACAAAAATATTTTTTTTAAAGAAAAAAAAAAGCCAACTTTAGACTCTCCATCCTCAGTATCTGAATAATGGAGTATCAACTGTGCCTGCCTCCTCAGGGTGACTGAGATGCGACAGGCTCTAAGCTCATCTCTCATTTAGCCAGTAGCCTCCATAGTATCCTTGTCTCCTTGCTCTCTGTGTCTCTAGCTTTTTTCTTGTACGAGTATATATATATGTGTGTGTGTATATGTGTGTGCATATATATCTCCACCCCTACCCACACACACCCACACACATAGATGTATACGTCAGCCAGATCTCATTTTTCCTCAATTATGGTCAGTGCCAACTATGCCTTCTTTGCTTTGAACAGTCCATAGCAAAGGGAAGTGAAAAATATGCAGAGCTTAATGGTACCAAGAAAATTTCCTCAGCACACCCGATCACACTTGCCCCTTTGGGACAGTTTGAAGTTGTATCTGGAAGCCTGAATTTAATCTCACTGGGGTTTTTAAAAAAATGACAACACATTTGTGCTCTGAATGGTAATGAAATGGTAATGTTATAATTGAGAGCAGATGAATTACATTGCACTAAACATTCAACGAACAGAAATGTAATTGTGAGAGCATGTGTTTGGAGCATTCTGGAAGTCTTCTGGAGCCCCCCAGGACACTCAGCAGCTGTATTCAGCTGCTCCATAGCTGTGGCTCTGGCTAGGCTTTACCCAGGGTAACTCAGAGCTTGCAAATTGGTGCTCCTTGCTTCTAAATTTAAAAGTGCTGTTATTTACTTTAAAGAACTGTCTTGAATATTTATTATAATCACTGCATTATTAATAGTATAGCTATTTTTAAATTCAAGCAAGTGATATTTTATTAAACATACATTGAAAGCAAATAGTGTCTAGTGGAGAGTATCCAGCCTTTGAGACCAGATAGAGTTCAGTTTGAGTCCCGAGTTTTTAAATTATTGCTCTATAATTAAGGATAAATTGCAAAATTTCTCTGTCAGTTTCTTTCTCTGTAAAATTCAGAGGTGAAGCCGACTGAGCTTCTGAGTTGGGTGGGGACTTGGAGAACTTTTCTGTCTAGCTAAAGGATTGTAAATGCACGAATCAGTGCTCTGTGTCTAGCTAAAGGTTTGTAAATGCACCAATCAGCACTCTGTAAAAATGGACCAATCAGTAATCTGTAAAATGGACCAATCAGCGCTCTGTAAAATGGACCAATCAGTGCTCTGTAAAATGGACCAATCAGCAGTATGTGGGTGGGCCCAAATAAGGGAATAAAAGCAGACCACCGGCGTTAGCAGTAGCAACGTTTGCAGTTTGTGGAGTTATTGCAGTGTTCTTTGCTGCTGCTGGCTGTTTGGCTGCGCATTAGAAAATGTTGCTGTTAATTCATTGCGTCTGCGTTACGTTTACTACTTTTATGAGCTGTAGTACTCTTCGCGAGCATTTGCGGCTTCACTGGTGAAGTCAGGGAGACCACAGACCCACCCCGAGGAGCAAACGATTCAGGACTTGCTATCTTTGAGAGCTGTAACACTCACTGCTAAGGTCTGTAGCTTTACCTCTGAAGTCAGTGAGACCATGAACTCCCCAGAAGGAAAAACTCTGGTCAGATCTGAACATCGGATGGAACAAACTCCAGACACACCAGCTTTAAGAGCTGTAACACTCACTGCGAGGATGCGTGGCTTCATTCTTGTAGTCAGATCAAGGACCCACATGCAGGAACCGATTCTCAACACAAAATGAGAGTGGTAATATCTAGGTTAACGGTTTGCCTTAAGTTTTTAAGTGAAATAATACAAAGCGCTTAGGACACTGAGGCGTGGTAAGCGCTCAGAAATAGGAATTATTGCTATTGCTGTTAAGTCCCCGGTGATCTGTGTACGGAGGAGATGATTCTTTAGATGGCAAAATAGCGAGCCTAGTTGTCTGGAATCAGCGGATTGAAAGCGGGGGAGAGATGGGGAAGACACTTGTCACTTCCTTTAAAGATCCGTAAAGCTTCTAAAAGAAGGGAAATCCAGATAAAATAGAGAAGCTGAGTCTGGATAAAGCCAGATAGAAAAATATTTTGAGGTTTGGAACTCAAACATGGGCGTTGTACTATGAACCATTCTTAAAATTCACTGCACCGGGATTGACAGTGGTAGAGATCGCTGTCTACAGATAGGGGCGGTCAGAGCAAACTCAGAAGGCAAACATTTTTTATTGAAGTGTAATTTTTACGCAGTAAAAGGCGCAGATCTCAAATCTACACTTTGCCGAATTTTGATAATTGCGTACATCACTGTGTAACCACCAGTGAGATTAAGATATAGGATATTTCTGGCTGGGCAGGTGGCTCATGCTTGTAATCCCAGAACTTTGGGAGGCTTAGTTGGGTAGATCACGAGGTCAGGAGATCTAAACCACCCTGGCTAACACGGTGAAACCCCGTTTCTACTAAAAATACAAAAAATTAGCCAGGCGTAGTGGCGGGTGCCTGTTGTCCTGGCTACTCAGAGGCTAAGGCAGGAGAATTGCTTGAACCCGGGAGGCAGCGCTTGCAGTGAGCTGAGATCGGGCCACTGCACTCTAGCCTGGGCGGCAGAGAGAGACTCCATCTCAAAAAAAGAAAAGAAACAACATTTCTGTAAACCCAAGTTTCTTGTCCGCTTTCAGGCAACGTTCTCCTCCCTGCCCCAGAGACAACCGCATTCTAATTTCTAGCACCAAAGTTTTATTTGATCTGGTATTTTATATAGATGAATTAATATCATATATACTTGTTTGTGTCTGGTTTATTTGACTCAGCCTAATAATTTGAAGATCATTCGTGATATTGAGTATATCAGTAGTTCCTTTTTATTGTTGAGTAATATTCCTTTGTATGAATATCCAACAACTTGCTTATCCATTCCCCTCCGATGGACATTTGGATTTCCTGTTTATTACTGTCATGACTAAGGCTCCTTCAGACATTCAGGAATAAGTCCTTGTGGACATGTGTTTCATTTCTCATGGGATAATTTTCAAATTTATCTCAAATTGAGGCAAGGGAACAGGGCTATGTATACACAGTTTGACTAGTCGTTGGATGAGGGTTACCCCCTGGGTGAGGCAGATCCGTTTTGCTGAGGGAAATGTTTGAAGAGACACAGCTGTGACCATAACAGTCAGCACTTGCAGCTGTGGGAATGGGGTCTTGGTCTGAAGGGGGAACCTGGGTAGTACTCCACAACATCCCCTTCATCTGTCGAAGGTCATGTTTTTCCCTGTGTTCTCTTCTAGAAGTTTTATGGTTCAAACTTTCACATCCATGTCTGTTAGTCATTTCACATTTATTTTCGCATATGGAACGGGTTCAGTGTTGAAGTGTTTTTGTTTTTACATACAGGTATCCAATTGTTCTAGCACCAGTGGCTGAAAATTTTTCCTATCATTATTGAATTCCTTGGTGCCTTTATTGAAAATCAATTGACCACATATGTGTGGGCCTGTTTTTGGACCCTCTGTTCTGTTTCATTGATCTAATTATCTGTCCTTACAGGAGGCAATGTTCTGAAGGAAATCTGGTAGAAACAATGTAACCCTTTGTGTTCTGGAAGGTAATTTAGTAGCTTAGGGAGGCAAGGCAAGCAGCATATAGCACCATTTAGGCAGATGTAGACAATGGGCCCTAAGAAGTTAATGCCTAAAGGTAATTGGGTATTATAGGCTCTGAATTGGCTAGGCTACGCCATGGTTATAAACCAACCCTGAAATCTCAGTGTCTTAACCCAGTAAAAGTTTGTTGCTTGCTCACGTCACATGAGTTGGGTGGCTCTTCTGGGCAGCTCTTGCTAAACAATGACGCAGACACCCTGGCTGCTTCCATTTGATATCTGTGCCATCTGGAACTTGTGCCTTCTGAGACCACATGGATGGGGAAGAGGACACTGAAGGATGTTTTAAGTGTCTGGCCTAGATATTCTCACATTATGTCCACTCATATCTAACCATCCAGTACTCACATGACTCAACCTAACAGCAAGGAAGGCTGGGAAATGTAGTCTTTGATAAACATGAGCATTCTCCACAGGTGGGATTGGAGCGAGTCTGTCTGATAACTTTCGTATGCGAGGCATTATAGCAGAAGTGTTAAACGCATGAGCTCCAATTTTTGTGTTTTTTTGTAGAGATGGGGTCTCACCATATGGCCCAGGATGGTCTTGAACTGGACTCAAGTGATCCTCCTGCCTTGGCCTCCCAAAGTGCTAGGATTACAGGTGCAAGCCACTGTGCCTGGCCTGCTGTAAGAATTTAAAGAATATAGTATATATATGGCCCTTAGCATAATGCTTGGCATAGAATAGCATTTAATTAGTAGTTATTATTACACCTACACAAGCCCATAGGCATTACTTGGAATTCGGATGTGGGGGAGCCAGTCCAGCCCGCCTTCTTTGCATTCTATTCAGCGCTTTCTTCCACAGATCTTGGGGACTCTTGATGGGACCAGAACATCCGAACTGAAACAGCTCCATGTCCCCTCTGCCTGTCCCAGCCTCTTATCATTTTAAACCTAACCGTGTTGCTTCCTGGGAGAAGTGTTGTCAAGTGGTCAGAGGCTGTACACAGCAGAAACTTTAAAGGGTTCCTCATCCCAGACATCTGGTGGTGTAGGTATTTTGAGGCTTCCTCTTCATCTGTGATGAGGCTAATGTGGTTGGTAATAAGTTGTTTGCAATGACGGCCAACGAAACCCAAGTTGTTTAAATAAGAAGCAAATAAGGAGAGGGGATCTAGTGTTTGTTTATGGAATAACCAGAAAAGTGTTTGTGCCTGAGTGTTTGTTTCACTCATCAGAAGTTATTAGGACAGAAAGCAGATTGAAAATATGTTTTAAGGCCATGTGCAGTGGCTCACACCTGTAATCCCAACATTTTGGGAGGTCAAGGCAGGAAGCTTGCTTGAGGCCAGGAATTCAAGACCAGCCTAGACAATATAGCATAGCAGGAACCCCATCTCTACCAAAAAATTAAAAGATTAGCCAGGCATAGTGGTGTATGCCTGTAATCCTAGCTACTCAGGAGGTTAAGGAGGAGGATTGCTTAAGCCCAGAAGTTCAAGGTTAATGTGAGCTATGATTGTGCTACTGCTCTCCAGCCTGGACAATAAAGTGAGACCTCATCTTAAAAAAAAAAAAAAAGTATGGTTTAATATTACACTTAGTCCAGGTGAAAATCTTACCTATGTTACCACAAAGGTTCTCTTTTTCTCCTTCTAAGCGACTGTGGATAAACTACCTTATCCTCTGGGTTTTGATCTTTCCACACCCACATAAAATGGGTAAAAGCCAGAAAATTCTGATAGTCTTCTCATCAGGAAAAAAATGAGTACAAGCAGTTCTGGCTACTGGTTTGTAATCATATAAAACTGATTGCCTGTGATGCTGTCACACACTGTGGTTTTAAAGAATTTGAGAGGCTGCTGATGTAATATTCATAAATAAGAATAGATGTGACACTTGACTCTTAGTGACTGGTCATGTGGCTCTTTCTCGTTATGCTCTAGAAGGAGTGGAAGTGAAGGGCCATGCTGGGGATTGGAACAAAATGGACATTGCAGCCAGGCATTTGGTTACAGTTTAATGCCTGTGAAAAAAAAACCTTTTGCCATTGTTCTGTTTGCAAAGTTCATCTGACTTTGACTTGAACTGTCCTGCTACCTTAGATTTCATTACTCTTCAATGTGTCCGTTTTTCACAAATAATGGAATTAATAAGTCAAGAAGAATGGAACTGAGGTTGAATCTGTATTAGGGTTCTAATACAGAACCAATGGGATATATTTGTGTGTGTGTGTGTGTGTGAGAATTTATTAGGGAGAATCGGCTCACACAATGACAAGGCAAAGTTCTACAATAGGCAGTCTGCAAACTGGGGAAGAGAGAAGCCAGTAGTGGCTCAGTCCATGTTTGAAAGCCTCAAAACCAGGGAAGCCGAAAGTGCAGCCTTCAGTCTGTGAACGAAGGCCCCAGAGCCCCTGGAAAGCCCCTGGTGCAATTTCCGGAGTCCAAAGGCTGAAGAACCTGGAGTCTGATGTCCAAGGGCAGGAGGAGCTGAAGGAAGGAGCCAGCATTAGAGAAAGAAGGAAACCAGAAGACTCAGCAAGCAAGGTTATCCCACCTGCTTTGTTCTAGCTGCACTGGCAGCCAACTGGGTGATACCCATCCAGATTGAGGGTGGGTCTCCCTCTCCCAGTTCACTGACTCAGATGTCAATCTCCTCTGGCAACATCCTCACAAAGACACCCAGAAACACTATTTTACCAGCCATCTAGGCATCCTTCAATCCAATCAAGTTGATACCTAATATTAACCATCACAGAATCCTTGAACTCTGTCTAATTTCTAAATTGGTAACTCTAGGGACCTTTATAAAGGGGCTCCCAGTGCCCCAGGCTTAGCGAAGGGAATGGATCAGAGGCCTGTTCTTGGAGGCAGGAGGTGGGACTGGGGATGGGGGATAGTTAGGTAAATGCCTATTACTCACTGCAAGGAAACCCTCATAGTATTCTATTTTAAGACATTTTCTGGCAGGGGACATTTATCTTTGAGTGACTTCTGAAGTTCTTTTAGCCATGGGAAGGCTGAACTAGAGATGGCTGAGCGATTAGCTACTAGGGTGATAAGCACTCTAGAATTTTCAAGGGAGAGGGCTAAAGATAGCAAATTCCACAAGTGGCACTTAGTATCAGAATGCCAAGGGAGACAACTGATGTTACTTGGGTTTCATGCATCTTCCAAAGTACAGCCAGTCACATTTACACATGGTGCTAAGCCATGCCCTGGGTAGTGCTTTTCAGCTGGTATGGGCTGTATGGTATTCCTCTGACAGATGGGACATTCCTTCAGAGCTCACGAATCTGCACACGTATGTACACTTCAGCTGAGCCTTACACAGAGACCCAGAAATGTCTTTACCTTGCAAAGCTCTCCTCAGTTCTCTCTCTTGGTCAGTATCATGGCAATAAAGCCTTTATAGCCAGCTATTTAATAAAACAAATATTTTAAAGAAGGACCTTATTCTTGGTGTATCACATCTGTGCTGTTCACTCATGATTTTGGTCTTAGGATGTATGGCCAAGCCTTCATCACCTCGTAAGGATCAATAATCTCCTCAGTTGTTTCCAATTTCCAGTCTTCTGTCTTCTATCTTTAGTCTATTAGCTCAATCTTCCTAAACCTCTACTTTGAAAGTGTTCCCTGTTAACAGATCCACATAGGCTTCCTACTGCCAAGATGAAGGGGTCCAGGTTCCTCAGCTTGCTATCATCTGGTCCGCCAGTGTTTCCAACGCCTTGCTATTCATCTTAGAACACTGGAGAGAAAAGTGATCTTAGAAATGCCCAAGACCCGTATGTTACGGATAAAGAGGCAGATCCATATCAGTGAGGTGATTTGCTCGAGGTGACACCAGGAATTAGCAGCTGAACCCCTGGAAAGGAAGTGCTACGAGGTCAGGGATTTTTATTTTGCTTACTGCTGTGTCACCAGTGCCCCAAACAGCAGTTGCTCAATAAACGTGTATTGAATTAATTCATGAACCTTGAGCATCTCAGTTCAGCCTTCTTTTTTTTTTTTTTTGATACGGAGTCTCGCTCTGTCGCCCAGGCTGGAGTGCAGTGGCCGGATCTCAGCTCACTGCAAGCTCCGCCTTCCAGGTTTATGCCATTCTCCTGCCTCAGCCTCCCGAGTAGCTGGGACTACAGGCGCCCGCCACCTCGCCCGGCTAGGTTTTTTTGTTGGTATTTTTTTAGTAGAGACGGGGTTTCACCGTGTTAGCCAGGATGGTCTCGATCTCCTGACTTCGTGATCCACCCATCTCGGCCTCCCAAAGTGCTGGGATTACAGGCTTGAGCCACCGCGCCCAGCCCAGTTCAGCCTTCTTTCCATCTCTCTGCTGTCCTCCACTCTCCTCTGCTGTCCCAGCCTGATGGGTCAGCATTCCGTCCTCAGGTGTTTCTTCATAGCCTTCTTCCTACCCTGACCACTCCTCTCAGTTTAATTTTTCCGTCAGGGCTCAGTTCAGTCCTACCACTCCTTGAAATCATTCCTGACAGCCCCAAATCTCAGCTTCCTCTCCTTTCATTGGCCTTTTGTGGTTCTGCAATATGCATGGCTGACTTGCCCTACGCTGCCTTGTATTGATGTTGTACTCCAGGAGCACAGTCTGTTGGTCACCCACTTCAGCGTCCTCTGTCCTGCAGGTGCTCTGTTCATTAGTATGAGCGCGACAGTGCTATGGAGTATGATGTTGATTTTCATTCAGACTCGCCCCATCTTCTTTTCAATCCTGTAAGTCTTTATTATTTCACTTAGTTATATGCCTCCATCTCCTGTTTTGAGTGCAGGGGCAGTGGTAGGTACAACAGTTATTTCCAGAGCCCATGTAGCATAGTGTAGCACAGGAATCAAGGGAGTTCAGAAGAGGGGTGTCAAAATTAGACTAGAATTTTAGTACTTTTAAAAGATGATAATTGGCCAAAGAAAGGCCAAAGAGGGCACTGCAGGCAGATGTAACCTAGAATGATGGTGTTTTGAGGAACTACGAGAAGCTTGGTGGGGCTGGAAGGAAAACTGGATATGGGGAAGTAAAGGAAAATGAAGCAAAGTGTGTAGGCAGCAGCCAGATCATAAGGGACTCATCTGCTGAATTTAGGTGTTAAAACTTGATTGTGCTTTAGTATAGTTACCAATATAAATATCCACAGGATCTGCTAATTTTAAAAGTGGATTTTTTTTTTTTTTTTGAGACAGAGTCTCGCTTTTTTGCCCAGGCTGGAGTGCAGTGGCACAATCTTGGCTCACTGCAACCTCCGCCTCTAGGGTTCAAGCAGTTCTCCTGTCTCAGCCTCTCGAGTAGCTGGGACTACAGGCGCTCGCCACCACACCTGGCTAATTTTCATATTTTTAGTAGAGATGGGGGTTTCACCATATTGGTCAGGCTGGTCTCAAACTCCTGACCTTAGGTGATCCAGCTGCCTTGGCCTCCTGAAGTGCTGGGATTACAGACATGAGCCACCATGCCCACCCCCAAAAATGACATTTTACACTGTAAATATTGCACAAAATAATGAAGTAGATCTATGTACGTTCATATGACATAATATTCAATATGAATTACATAAAATGCATTTGTGTAAAATGTTATGTATGACATATCTGTTAATATAACACATATATATGCATAGAAAAATTCTGTGGTACTGTTAATAGTAGGAGCCCTGGGGGTATGGGTGGGTGAACAACTTACATTTCATGAAAATGATACTTATATTTTAATGACAAGTCATTTCATACCCTTTGGTAATATTTGAAATTTTAAACATGTAGCTGTATTACCATGACTAAAAAAAATTTTTTTTCAGTTAATAAATGAACAAATTTTCATACCTAGAGTGACTTAGCACCTCTGACAGATTTGAAATAAGAAAACAATGTAATCATATTTCAAAAAGACCGTTAGGCCATAGTGAAGAAACAAAGATGGAAGAAGCGCCTTATGGGGGCAGGGAGGTTAGGTGATTGTTGGAGACTGTTACAGGGATCCCAGACAGAAGTGATGGGGGCGGGGGTGGTGGGTAACAGTGAAGATCAAGACCAGGAGGGGATCGAAAAGTGAATGATGAGCATGTCAGAGCGCCAGGATATGCATATGAGAGAGGAGTGAGGAGGCTGGGCGCGGTGGCTCATGCCTGTAATCCCAGCACTCTGGGAGGCTGAGGCGGGTGGATCACGAGGTCAGGAGATCGAGACCATCCTGGCTACCATGGTGAAACCCCGTCTCTACTAAAAATACAAAAAATTAGCCAGGCGTGGTGGCGGGCACCTGTAGTCCCAGCTGCTCGGGAGGCTGAGGCAGGAGAATGGCGTGAACCCAGGAGGTGGAGATTGCAGTGAGCTGAGATTGCACACTGCGCTCCAGCCTGGGCAACAGAGCGAGACTCCGTCTCAAAAAAGAAAGAAAAGAAAGGAGGGAGGATTGTGGCATGACTGCCAGCTTTGTATTGTGGCAACTGGCCATCTAGTGTTGCCGTCATGAGAGGAGAAAATAGAATGCCAAAAAAAAAAAAAAAAATGCAGTTTTGAGATATGTCCCACTTTGGAGATATGTCACATTTGTGGTACCTCTGACTGGTGATCCCTGTTGGTGTCTTCCAGAAATTGCCTTCTGGATTTCATACTCAATAACATGAGTTAATGTCCAGCATTTTCATGGGGTCCACAGTACCTAAGTCTTATCTTTCAAACCACTAGAGTCCACCTTAGTCTCTAGTTGGTGTGACCATTTTTTTAAATTGGGTGTACATTTGCAGGGTTGTTGTGTGGATATATTGCATGATGCTGAGGTTTGGCACACAGATGGTACCAACACCCAGGTGGTGAGCATAGTACCCAGTAGGTAGTATTTTTGGCCCATGCCCCTCTTCTACCCTCCCCCATCTAGCAGTCCCCAGGGGCTACCATTTGACCCAGCAACCCTATTGCTAGATATAGACGCAAAGGAAAATTATTCATTCTGTCAAAGAGATACATACAGTCGTATGTTCACTGCAGCCCTATTCAGTTGTAAAGTCATGGAGTCAACCTAGGTGCCCATCAACAGTTGATGGGATAAAGAAAATTGGGTACATATACACCATGGAATGGTATGCAGCCATACAAAAGCACAAAATTATGTCCTTTGTAGCAACATGGATGCAGATGGAGGCCATTATCTTATGTCAAGATATGTTCTTAATGCAAGAACAGAAAACTAAATACTGCATGCTCTTTACTTGTAAGTGAGAGCTAAACAAAACAATGGCTTTTGTCCTGTGCACTCTGCCCCCATTTGATAGGCAGGTAAGTCCTGTCCCCTAGGTTTAAAGCTAGGTCTCCCTTTGAGAATCTTGCCATTATGAATATGTAAGATACAGCTTTTGGACCCAGTCTGAGGAAAGATGCCTTGACTGTTCCTCTTTTTTAAGCCTTCAGAGAGGATGGCAACCTAAATCTTCTGCCTTCATCAAGGCACATGAAAAGGTAAAGTGGATGAAGGGGCAATTAGTCTACTAAAATAATGCAGGCCAGAGGCATCTGGGTTTTGCCTGAATTATCTGAAAAATTCCTTGACTCCTCTGATTATAATTGAGTTTTGTGGACACAAATTGGGTACTTTGTACTTGTTTTTTGGGTCATTATTATTTTAATATTGTATATATTTATGGTGTACTATGTATGTATATGTGTACACACACACACACACACACACACAAACATTGTGGAATGAGTAAAAAAATTACTTAACCTATCCCTTCACATACTTACCATTTTTTTGTGATGAAAATATCTAAACTCTACTCTCTTAGCAATTTCCAATAATACAATTATTGTTGTTAACTGTCATCACCTTGTTGTATAATAGATCCCCTGAACTTATTCTCCTGTCTGCCTGAAATTTTGTGTCCTTTGACCAACACCTCCTTAACATGCCCCCGACCTCAAATTGACTGCATTTGTTTTGACTGATGATTTTCTAAAGGTTGACTGGAGGTAGTGTGGAATTTCCAAGACTATAGCAGAAGCATTTAAAGGATAACTATGAAAGAAGCAGTAAAATATGACCGTAATATTTTAGCCTTGATGTTTTTCCCTTCCACCCTTAGATGTGCCAGCGAGGTATAGGAAAAAGAAAGCTAAACAGTTTCCTGCGAAATTTGATGTGAAATCAGCCACTCACCATAGCTTTTTCCTTATTCCCCATTTTTTCATATACATTAAAGGGTTATTTTCTGGATGTATACAACACTCACCATTTCACTCACGGAAACGAGATGCCGCATGATTAGTTAATAAGTGTTTATTGATTACTTCTGGGCCTCTTGGCAGAATTGAATTAGAGCCAGATATTATCCCCTTGTGCTTAATAGTACTTTTTTTTTCCTTGTAGAAGATGTAGAAATATGTTTTCTTTGCTAACAACAGTGAAAATGGAATTTTTCTTTTTTATCCCTGAAAATGCCGTGATAGTTCGGTTCGACTGATTATTTTTAGCTGAGTAATGGGCATTATGATTCAAGTCATTCTTAGTCCGTAGCTACTTCTACTACTGCTTTTATATAGAGAGCTATGAGACTCCAAAGTTAAAAAGTACTTACCTATTGTCTTACATTAAAAACAAACAAACAAAAACCTCATAGTTTAAAATCTGAATGGTAAAGCTAAATACTCATCCTCATGTTAATACTGACTTTGGACAGTAATGACTTGGCTCTATATTGAATATTTTCAAGAAATATGCTGACACTTCTGCTCCCTGTTTCCTTTCCTTTCCTTTCCTTTCCTTCCTTCCTTCCTTCCTTCCTTCCTTCCTTTTCTTTCTTTCTTTTCTTTCTTTCTTTCTTTCTTTCTTTCTTTCTTTCTTTCTTTCTTTCTTTCTTTCTTTCTTTCTTTCTTTCTTTCTTTCTTTCTCTTTCCCTTCCTTCCTTCCTTCCTTCCTTCCTTCCTTTCCTTTCCTTTCCTTTCCTTTTCCTTTCCTTTCTTTCCTTTCTTCCTTTCTTTCCTTTCTTCCTTTCTTGTTTCCTTCCTTCCTTCCTTCCTTCCTTCCTTCCTTCCTTCCTTCCCTTCCCTTCCTTCCCTTCCTTCCCTCCCTTCCTTCCCTTCCTTCCTTCCTTCCTTCCCTTCCTTCCCTCCCTCCCTCCCTCCTTCCCTTCCTTTCCTTCCTTCCTTCCTTCCCTTTCCTTCCTTCCTTCCCTTCCCTTCCCTTCCTTCCTTCCCTTCCTTCCTTCCTTCCTTCCTTCCTTCCTTCTTCCTCCCCTCCCTCCCTCCCCTCCCCTCCCCTCCCCTGCCCTCTGACAGGGTCTCACTCTGTAGCCCAGGCTGGAGTGCAGTGGCATTATCATGGCTCACTGCAAACCTCCAACTCCCGGCCTTCAGCAATCCTCCCACTTCAGCCTCCCCAAGTGGCTGGGATTACAGGTGTGTGCACCACAGAAGCCCACAGCTAATTTTTTAAAATATTGGTAAATGGTCTCACTATGTTGCCTAGGCTGGTCTCAAACTACTGTGCTGAAGTGATCCTCCCACCACGGCCTCCTGCCCTTGACTGGGTTGGCTGGATGTGAGCCACTGTGCCCCAACCTCTTTTTCTTCTTTAAAAACATATTACTGTTATAAAATGAAAGCAATCCTTCAAGAAAGTAGAATTTATGGATTTAAAGGCTAAAGAAAATCTTGCTTCTATATCAATTTGTCTTAAGGTGGTAGCTTTCATTTGATGCTGAAATTCTTTTCTTTCCAACACCACCCCTCTTGCTTGCTTTATATATTCCTAGAAAATTTGTACTAAAGATCAGAACTCCTGTGTTCTGAGCAGTTTAACTCATTGCCATTTCATTCCTTGCTGTGTCATAATTAAGACCATTTCCAAATACAGAACAACTCATGTCATTGAGTCCATATCTTGGAGAAAAGTGTTCATACAAAAATGTATGTTGCTAATATTGATTACTTTCCCATCAAAAATTTAAAACATTGCCATGAACTGGTGCACTCACATCAAATTGGAGTCATGCCAGCATGAGCTGAAATTGTCATTTGCTGAGAAGATAATGGGTCATGCCCCAGTGCTTCTGCTACAGCTCCTTGTCAGGTTCTTCTCCTCTTTTTAAAAAATCATCGTAACCATTTTCAGGTGTACCATTCAATATTGCTGAGTATATTCATATCGTTGTGCAACCAACCTCCACAACTTTTTCATCTTGCAAATCTGAAACTCTCTATCCATTAAACAACATCTCCCATTCCCCCTTCCCTCGGCTTCTGGCAACCACCATTCAATTTTCTGTTTCTGTGCATTTGATTACTCTCTAGATATGTTATAGAAGTGAAATTGTACAGTGTTGATGGCTTATTTCACTTAGCACAATGCCTCAACATTCATGTTGTATCATGTGTCAGAATTGTTTTCCTTTTTAGGCTGAGTAATATTCCGTTGTATGTACGTACCATGTTTTGTTTAATCTCCAATCCGTTGATGGACAATTGGGTTGCCTCCACCTTTTGGTTATTGTGAATAGTGCTGCTATGCACATAGGTACACAAATATTTCTTAGGGACTCTGCTTTCAATTCTTTGGGGTAGATACCCGGAAGTGGACTTGCTGGATCACATAGCAATTCTACTTTTCTTTTTTTTTGAGAAACTGCCACACTTTTCCATAGCAGCAGCATCATTTTACATTCCCAGCAACAGGGCACAGGGGTTCCAATTTCTCCGTATCCTCACCAACACTTATTATTTTCTATTTTTTTTTGAGAATAGTCATCTTGATGGGCATAAGGTACCTGTCAGTTTTTTGTTGCTTGATCCTTAAATATATGCAACTGAGGCACCAGGTATTTGAAGAAAATCTGAAAAATGAAGAAAAGAACACAAGATGAATAGGCAGGAAAAATGACCTCACACACCACACACACACACATACACACACACAAAAGCAGAAATAAATCAGAGAAGAGATTAGATTTTTTTCTTATGATTCTCAGAAAAATGTACGCAGGCACTGCATCCATGAAACAAAATGCTCTGAAAAAAGGAACAAGGAACCAAATATTTAATATATGACTGTATAACGTTTTTTAAAACACGGAAAGGGTCGATGATTTTGAGGCAGGTATAATAGAGAAAAGCAGTGATGGAGAATGTGAGAGAAAAGATAAGTTATAGAGAATAAATCTAGGCAGACTATAAAGAGAACAGGGAAAAGACAGAGGAGGAAATTATAAAAAAAATTAATTTCATAGCACTGAAAAACAAGAATGAAGAGATCTACTTAGATCTACTTAATGTCTAGCACAAATAAATAAAACATGATCTACAGAGAAAACACAGTTTCTGAATGTTCTGAACACCTGGGAAAAGACAAACATTTATGAGTTTTTTGAGGAAGAAAACAACAAAACAAAATAAGAAAACATGAAAACAGGCCACCTGTAAAAGATCAGGAACCATAGCAACAAAGGATGTGATAGGTTGATGAAGTAAAACTTCAAGTTTTTGAATGAAAATTATTTTCAATTTAGATTTCTCTTCCCAGCAAAACTATCAGGCAAGTATAAGAATAGAATACAGATACTTCAGATATGTTCTAAGTGGGAGAAAAAAGTAAAAGAGAAGATGGAATAGTGGAAATAATAATTTCAACCCAATAGAGTAAGGAAGGAGAATCCCAGGATGACAGCTGAATTTTACTGACAGTTAGTTATTGTTGGAGCAGGAGACATGATTTCTTTGGGAAGGAGATATCAGAGAGTAGGAATAGGCCAGGAAAAGCGATTCTATAGATACATTACTACCTTTAATTTTCTAGATCATATAAGGAAGCAATACAGACATTGCAAGAAGGAAGACAAGGACAACTATAAATTCCAGAAAAAATAAAATGCTATACAATAAAGGAAATATAGCAACGCTATACCATTTACTTCCACGAGTGAACAGTAGTTATGGAATCATCATTATATAGACACTGTTGATTGATTTCAACTTTTAAAATTCACCTATGGACAAAGTATGGAAGACAGACATGGCTACAGAGCAGCATGTAAGTATTATCCACCTCCATGCTATAAAAGTGTAAACATGAACAACAGAGCTTCAGAGTGAAGTTGGGGAGGAAAAATGAAGGGGAAGATGAGGGCAGTCATCACTCTTCACTCCTATAGAATGGGGAATTAAGAAAATTCCACCCATCATAGATGGAACAAGAAAT
The DNA here is from genome assembly GCF_008728515.1 of Papio anubis. Classification (NCBI taxonomy): domain Eukaryota; kingdom Metazoa; phylum Chordata; class Mammalia; order Primates; family Cercopithecidae; genus Papio; species Papio anubis. The sequence continues at coordinate 11,359 of NW_022163335.1, read as the reverse complement.
GAAGGGATAAGTAATTACAAAGGAAACCAATAAAGAAACCAAAGGTAGCAATCAGTAGATCATACCTAAAATCAATACGTTAAGAAATCATAGTATAAGTATGTTTTTTAGTGATGTGGAGATGATCAGTAGAAAATTAAAAATGGACATTCAAATAAAAGCGGTTGCTACTAGGGAATAGCAGCTGGCATGTGACTGTGACTTTTCATTTAAAGTAATTTTTTGACTATTTTGTTTGTAACAATGGGTATTGATTACTTGGATTAAAAATTAAGAATTTAATACACAGATTAAAAGTAAAACTGTCTCCTGCAGCAAGTAATGTAATGGAGTGGTAATTATGACATCTGTGGAGAAATAGGAAAAATATTTGTCCTCTGTTTAAAATCTGAGCATTGATGCACAATATGATCATAAACTTCTAAAATATATATGATCTGGACAGAGTCTGAAAGGTAACATGCAAAATAGGCATTTTGTGTGAAATCGTGAATAATTTTCTCTTTGCAAACTTTTATTTAGTATCTTTTCACTGCTTTTTCAAGGATGCAGTTTAGTATTTATGAGTTATTATTACATGCAGCGATTTCACCTTTCAGTAATATTTATGAAAATGTAATGTGACAGTGAATTACATGAGAAAATAGCATCCTATAAATATGCTACCTTGCCACTAAGAAAGGTCACTTTGGCTATAAAAAGTTACAATGAAGAGGGCCATGTATTTAGGCTATGCTGATTAGTTTCCAATTTCTGTCATTTCAGATATGTAAATTATTGCTGAAAACATGGTTTATGTTTGTGGTAAATGAAATTTATGTCACCGGATGAGTTGGCCTCATTGCTGGAAATCTGAACTGTTATTCCAAGCAGAGTCTTGCTGCTGGGAGACAAGAAATGAAATCTCAGTTTTTAATATGCTTTTCAAATGAAGGCAATCATTAAATATAGCCCATCGATATTGTCTATTTAAAGCTAACAAAGTAAGAGTTCTTTTTTATTGGTTTGGTTTGTTCTTTTAGCCGGGCCCACATGGGCCTCAGTACCAGTATACCTGGGGGGGTCTCTAAATTTCACCTGAGCTATCGAACACTGATATTTCCAAACGGGTATTTGCAGGACCAAGCCACTGCAAAAGAGAATTCCTAGAAAGCCTCCTATGATGTTGCTTCTCTTTATCTGCTGATCTTATGATGCTGAAAATAGGGGAAAGTTCGACGCCTTTTCACAACTTCTTCATGGGGTAAAGTGGAGAGAAGAGTTAACAAAGCAGGCATGAGTTTGCTATGTTTAGAAGGGTCTGTCTGCAAGGGTGGGGGGCTTTAGCTGACACCTGGGAATTGGTACTTGTCCCATTCTCTAAGAAATCAGAATGGTTCACTCTGCTTAAACTGTTCGCACAAACAACGTGATTTATGCCGAACACCTGCTTTCTTCTGGGAATCTAGAAGACTGGTCCTTGCTAGTCAGAGGGTGCCTCTGTGACCATACCCCAGGAAAAACCTTGGATGCTGAGTCCATAATGGGATCCCCAGGCAGAAACATTGCACACGGTACTGTACTTTTAGTTGCTGGAGAAAGGAACATGCTCAGGTGTGCCCCGTCACTGGAGGGAGTGGGTATAAGGAAGCCTGGCATTGATTTCTCTGCCTGTGTCTTTCCCTTATGATCCAGCTGTATATTCTTACTATGTGGCTATAATGAACTCCAGCTTTGAGTTCAACTGTTTGCTGAGTCCCGTGACTCCTTCTAGCAAATCTCCGAAAGTGGGAGTAATCTTTGGGATCCCTGAAACAGTAAGACGTAGAGTAGTCCTGCCTCTTTCCCCTCATCCCTCCAGCCCCACCACTCTGCACACAATCAATGATTTGAGAGTAATTCTCAAACACAGACCTGGTTTTCTAAGAGAGGCCTGGAATTCCAACCGTTCTGAACTGGTGTGCCTCCGTTGAGGCTTCACTCTCATGCAGTCAAGTAATTTTACTTTTGAACAAGTGCAAGATTGCATGTTTTTAAATGGAGTTTAAAAGTAGATAAAATTTGGGCTGGGTGCAGTGGCTCGTGCCTGTAATCCCAGCACTTTGGGAGGTCGAGGGCGGGCGGTTCACAAGGTCAGGAGATGGAGACCATCTTGGCTAACACGGTGAAATCCCATCTCTACTAAAAAAAAAAAAAAAAAATTAGCCGGGCGTGGTGGCGGCGCCTGTAGTCCCAGCTGCTCGGGAGGCTGAGGCAGGAGTATGGCATGAACCAGGGAGGCGGAGCTTGCAATGAGCAGATGGCGCCACTGCACTCCAGCCTGGGCAACAAAGCGAGACTCTATCTCAAAGAAGTAGTTAAAATCTGAAGGGCTGGACCAAATAGGCAGAATTAATAAATCATTAGATAAGTAAAATAATAGTGTTGAGTTTTTAACTCCCAAAAGAAATTGTCTAGTCCTTTCCATTTCTTTAGGGTTCTTTGCCCAATTTGATCATTTAGGGGGGATTGGAAGAGGGTGTAGGACTCTTCCACAATGCTTCGGCCATGTTTTTCTTCTCTCTGCAACACTGTAACCTTATGCCTCAGGGCTTTTATACATGCTGTTTCCTCTGCCTGGGACAATATTCCACCCACTCTACTTGCTTACTCCTACCCATCCTTCAGCCTTTTACTAAAAGCTGCTTCTGAAGGGAAAGCTTTCCTGCAAATGTGGCTAGATGTCCTTATTTTATATTCTGCTTTTATTCCGCACTTTGTCTTCATAGCACCCATCAATTAGATGCTTACTTGCTTAATGTCTGTTTCCCCCATTTGATCATAAATTTGCTGAGAAAAGAATAGTGTCCGTCCTCTTAATTGTTGCATCCCTAGAACCTAGCACAGAGCCAGGCACATGGTAAGCCCTCAAAAAAAATCTAAGTCAAATAAAGGAATGAAGGGACTGTCTGGGTCTCATTGCATGCATCAGCGTCTTAGGGTGAACCTTTCCAAATATACGACTTGTGCTCCAATCAGGTACCCATGATTGTACCTGGAAATAAGGCTGCAGCACAAGTCGTTTATTTGGAAGGATTCCAGGAAGCACCGTAGGGAAGTGGGGAAGTGAGGAAGAGAAGGAAAGGAAGCCAACCTTGGGAGGGTGAGTGGCAGGTCACCCTGTGGGCAGCTGGGACTCGATCCTGCTTCAGGCTCTGAGAGACAATGGAGAATGTGCCTCAGAGTTGTTCTAACTGAGGGATGAGGAATTGGGTATTTATTCACTAAAGCTCTTTTATTTTAGTTGAAGGCTACTCCCTGCGTCATTAACTGTCTGCCACTTCCAGCCTGTGCCACTTGCAGGCCTAACAGGCTCCTGTGGGTAGAGAAGCCCCTTACGCAGAAAGTAGAAAATGCTTGTAATAGTAGGAGATCAGACACTACTGGAATGGCGTTGAGGGGTTATGAGTGGGTCCTCCACAGTATCTACTATGGTCAGAAACCCAACTGGATGAAATCGAAGCAAGGAGAGTATAGTATAATGCCAGTATAATTATAGCACATGTTGGAAAGACAGGAAGAAAATAAAACCTATGCACATATGCAGTTGTAATTATTGTTCAAGTATGTTTTAGGAAGCCTACAAGGGCACGGAATTGCACAAGAAGCTAGCACACTACAGATACATAGCTGTGGCAGGAAGAAAGCTCATGTTGGCCATAGATTTGGAAATTCTGAGAACAGGCTCCTCTAAGAGCCCTGAATGAATGGCTGCTACCACCTCATCTCTGTCACATGGAACCAGTTCTATCAAGAGAGATATTGCCAACAGCATTTGTCTTTGACTCAGTTTTTGTGTAACTGCTTAAACATTTTTCAGGGAACAGTTCTGCAAGGCTGATATTAACAGGTAGAATCTATATAACAGCTGACTTGAGTTAAATGAGGAACTGAAACTTCCCAGGACTGAAAGAAACCTGCTGATTATTGTTGCATAATCATGATTCGCTTTCAGAACTTCCGCATAAAAATCAAGTGAACTGTTTCCGTACCTATTGACCCTCTCCTCAGTGTAGTGGTTATATTTCTGTTTTTCTTTTTCTTTTCTTTTTTTTTTTTTTTTTTTTTTGAGACAGAGTCTCGCTCTGTCACCCAAGCTGGAGTGCAGTGGCGCAGTCTCGGCTTACTGCAAGCTCCGCCTCCTGGGTTCACGCCATTCTCCTGCCTCAGCCTCCCGAGTAGCTGGGACTACAGGTGACCACCACCTCGCCCAGCTAATTGTTTGTATTTTTTTTAGTAGAGACAGGGTTTCACCGTGTTGGCCAGGATGGTCTCGATCTCCTGACGTTGGCCCACCTTGGCCTCCCAGAGTGCTGGGATTACAGGTGTGAGCCACTGCACCTGGGCAGTATAGTGGTTATATTTCTATAGAAAGGTTGTTAGAAAGACCACAGGAACCATGCTGAGAATCTACATAACATGTATGAAAATGCAACATGCTTTAAGCCATTTCTGGGAAGAAAGGGAGCAAGACTCACGTATTTAAAAATAGGGGGAGGAAATAGAAAGAGCTTATTATTTATAGGGAGGGAAGCAGGGTTCTGCAAACTTTGAGAATGAGCCCACTTGAGCCCATTATCGTTGAGAAGGAGCAACTCAAGGGAAATTCGACAACAAAGGGTGATTGTTTGCTAGGACTCAGGACTGGGAACTCCACTGTGTATTTTAGGCTTTGCATGTTGCCAGTTTGGTAAATTATCAGAGCTGCTATTGGATCCTGCTGGTGCAGGATAACAAGCTTGAATTCTAAGCCAGGCAAATTCACAGTCTTGGACCCTTGAACTGCAACGTGGCATTTCCTGTTGGTTTTTCTGATCTACTTCAGGGACAGAAAACAAGCAGCTACTGAGCAAGGACTGTGTGCCAGATACAACGCGAGGCATTCTATGATACGATATCTCAATTAGCACACCCAGCAGCCCTGTGAGATAGATGTTGATATCCCCTTTTCAAATGAGGGCACGGAGACACAGGAGGATCAAACAATTTGCCTATTGTCATCCACCTGGTAAATAACAGAGCCAGGCTCAGTTATGTCAGGCTCCAAAATTTGTGTTCTTTGCACCATCTTGCGTGGCACAGGTTGCCACTCCATTCTCTTGTGACCCTGGGAAGTTGGTTCAAGGGTTACTATCCTCATTTTCCATGTTGGGAAATGTGGAAAGTAAGACATTCAACACTGCATGGCAGTAACTCCTACCCGTAGTAAACTGGTCCTTTGTAGTGGCATGGTGCCAACCCTGTGATGGGCTGAGACAGTAGGGAAGAAAGGAAGTTATTACAGGGTACACAAGCTTTTCGATAGAATTCAACGTTGTTTAAAATATTTTCTGTACAGCCAAAAAGAGAGATCAGAGAATCAGAAAAATCAGAGTATGTAGTAATCTGAGTCCAGTGATCTGAAAGAGAGGGACAATTTACATCTTATGTTCCAACTTTCCACGTGATTTAGATTGGCCCAGACTGTATACCTTTGGTGTTCAGGTGTGGGAGCAAGGGATATGGAACACCCTGTTTTTCCATCAGGTTGAGTCACAAGTTGTCACTTTGGTTGCTAAGCTGATTTTCTCCTTGGTATCTCTTTGAAGTGTTATCCTGTGAAAAGAACTGTAATTTCAGGGGAAGAATTCTTTCCTCCATTCTATGAGATTCTTGGCTGAAGCCACAAACTAATTTGATTCTGAAAGGATGCTGTAGAGAAGAGCTCATCTCTTAATCTCTGAGGCTTTCACCAACCAAACATGTGCTGATTCTGGTTTTCACAAGTCAAACTAATTTCTAAATAATGTAGCAACCAGTTAGGACAATCACAAGAGGGAGAGAAACTGATTTGGAAAGCCAGTTCTGAGAGATGAATGGAAATAAATTTGGAATGTGAAAGGTAAGGAGAGCCAGATGGACATACAGTATAATGCCAGACATGAGGAGTTTCAACAAACGCTGATGCAAAAAAACACCTGCTGATACCCAGGACCCAACCTTAGAGGGTCTGACTAAATTGGTATGGTATGGGGTGCAGTCTTGGCATTGAGGTTTTGTAAGCTCACTGAGGTTTGAGAACCTCTGGGCTAGAAAATACCATGCGCTATTCCAAGGACTGTGAACTTTAGAGGAAAATCAAGAAAATGTGCTCAGTTACACAAAGATGGTGGGTGATTTTAAAATTTGATTGTGAAAAACTAGCACCCACCCTTATAGCTGTCTACACATCAAGGTGTGACTTCTCGTGTCAGTCACAAACATGGGGACATAGGTGGAGCCTGTTCCTTCAGCAGTGGCCTGATCATGGGAAGACATTTCTAATGCAGAGATGATGCCTTACGTTTTATTCTTTCTAACCCGCCGTCCCTGGAGCACTGCTATGTTTGTGATAGTTTCTTAAAACCGAAACTGAAAATGGAACCACTTGGGGTCTTTTATTTTCGTCATCTGCTACATGACGCAAGGCACATACGTACCTCGACACTGGGCATTTCTGAATGTCAGCCTGGACTCTAGGATGACTGACAGGCAGTCCAGAGAGACAGAGCCTAAAATTTGAGCTGGTGATGAATCTCGGCCAGACCCAGTGACTGACAGCCTTCCCGTGACACAGGCAGGCGCTCTGCTAAGTAAGTCCTTCCACTGTGCCTGGAGCCCCATGTTCGTCAGCCATCCTAGAAATCATATCTGGGTGCTCTGTGTGGTGATGAATGTGGACGTGGTTCACTCTGGGGCTTCTCCGTTAAATCCTCTCTGATTAGCTGAGTGATTTATCTTAGGGACTGCTTGCCTTGAAAGTGACTTCATTTAGCCCTCTGTAGTTGAGGAGCATTAGTTCCAGGACTCTCACAGATTCCAAAATCCATGGATGCTCAAGTCCTTTACATAAAATGGCATAGCATAGTTGACCCTCAGTATCCAAGCGTTCTGCCTCTGCAGATTCAACCAACTGCAGATGGAAACCCACGCATACAGAGGGCCGACTGTTTTTATCTGTCCTGCTGTGCCTGCCCACTTTGGATATCTGGCCTGAGTGAGTGGTGAGACTTCATCCACCTGTGCTGTCATTCAGGGACACAGACACTTCGGATTCATGCCGGTGACTTTTCCATAGTGGCTGGAGAGGAGTAGGTGTTGTCTGAGGGATATTACATTCAGGGGCTGGTCCACTTGAGTGATTATGAAAGCTTGACCTATTCTTGTCCAGAATAGCATACTTCATTGAGAGAGTCCTGCACAGGCCTTCTTTACAACTGCCGAATTTAGATTAAGAGCCACAAAATACATCCCGTCTGTGTGAGTGAGGTGAAGCACCTTCCAAACCCGTCAGTGTTTTGTGGTTGACACCCTGCATGTCATCTCCCACCTGTGCCCAACAGTGACAATTGTGGTTGTCACCTGAATGATCTTCTGGCCTCTGCCTGCCCACCCGAGGGACACTTCCTCTGCTCTTCTGTGAAGTAATGAGACTTATCCCAAGTTCTCCAACTCCTAATCTTCTCGACTTTTCTGTGTTTAGGTTAGAGATCTCAAGCCCTGGGGATCCCTTGGCCAGAGAGATATTAGGTTGGTGCAAAGGTAATTGAGGTTTTGCCATTGCTTTCAGTGGCAAGAACTGCAACTGCCTTTGCGCGAATCTAATGCATGGGTGAAACAGACCGGCCTCAGAGACAGTGGGTGTGCTGAAGAGTGTGACGAACGGGAGGGCTGGCGACCCATCTGCAGAGGATACTTGCCACTCAGCTCCAGCCAGTTGGTGGTTACCATCAGTGAGATAACAAGTGACCCAGGTCTCGGGAGGTTTTACCTCTCACTCATAGATATCCTGTGCTACAGGAAAGGAGATTCAGAGAGGGCCGTTTCTCCTTCAACCCCCCCTTTGTAGACTGAAACCCAGAAGAGTTATGCTTACATGACCAAAGAAGACAAGCCAACCTCTTTATTTTTCTGGTAATGAAACAAAGCCCGTTATATTTTATTAATACTACTGTAATAAAGGCAAAAAATAATGTCTGCAGAAAAATGGGAGCTTCTATATGCCAGAGAAGGCAACAATACATTTGATTTTTGTTATATATTGTGAACGGAAAAAATTACAATGTATAAATGTAGAAAAGGAGAAGTAAAGAGAGCAAATTTATTTCTTAGAAAGGGTTACAACCTGTAAGGTGCCCATCCCCCAGGCTGGGAAAACATACCTGCAGCCAAGACCCGAGACAGGAACTTTGAAGGAGGAGGGTAGGGGTAGGACTTTATGCTGAACAGGTTGGCTAAACATACATATTCAGCAGGTTACAAAAGGAGCTATGAATATTCATAAAGGTGATACTGACACAGGCATCTTGAACAAACAAGCATGTTAACATATGACCCATGTTCACTTTGGAGTGGAGCCTTAACATTTAAATGTATTACAACTACGCCCTGTGCATCCAAAGGTCTTTTCAGGACACAAAGACGCACAAGTGCAAAATCTCTGTAAACTGGCCTAGACGGGTGCATGGTCAGGGGTCTCTTTTCAGGAGAAAGTTAGTGAAAGCAGTCTCTTGTCCAGTCAGAGCTGTAGTCATGGCTGGTGGAACAGGGACATCGCCTGTGAGTTGGTCAGCATCTGTGAGCTGGATGAGCTGTCATTGTTCTCATATTGCTTATCTGGAGACCAGTTCTTGTTCTGCTGCCAGAGAAAAAGACAAACCTTTTGGCAGTGAGAATCATAGTTTATTCTTTAGGTGTGTTGACGGGGGAGGCGGGGGTGTGACTTAACCCTTGCCTGGCCTTAGGTCTTGTTTATAACTTGGTAACTTACTGCCACTGAGAGGCTATTCTGTCAGTCTTATGATCTGCATTTTCATATTAATTCTGGCCAGTTGTTGTGTCTAAACCACAGAAGAGAGGGGCTATCTCTTCCCATCTGAGGCCTATCTGACTTCCCATCCCATCATGGCCAGAAATTCAGTTTATCTTTTTTCTGGGCTCCCTTTGTCCACCAGGGGGTCTGTGGCCCATCGGTTGGTGGGAGCTTAGGATTTTAGTTTTAGTTTACAAATATCAAAAGCCTGATATATGAAATATAAAATCTATGTAATAATATATTTCAATTATTTTTCTACAGTCCCAGCGAGATAAAATACTCAACTTGGGGTTTCTTTGAAGAATGATCTGATACAAATTTAAAGTAGCTTTAAATAAAATAATGAACACACAACATTGACAGAAATGAACTGCCTTTTTCCAAGGATTTTTTTCAGAGTTATAAAGATCATGTAAGGTCAATGGTCAAAGCAAAGTTGCTAAGTTTTTATTATTAGAAACCGTCAGGGTGGCCGTCCATCCACAGTGCTGTGGGTATCCGGCGCACCATTCTTAGTGCGGTGAGCAGTGAGAGGAACTCCTGACTTGGTCGCGTCTTTCCTCTAAAGAACATACACAGTGAACTCTGAGCGGGGAAAGGGAATGGTGTTCGGCAACTTTGCAGTCAGAAATAGGAGATCTGAGAGAGACGGGTTAATGATCAGGTCACAGTGAATTTTGGCAGCATTAAAATGGGCTAGTCTGACAGAATGTCTTCAATTAGTCAGTGTGTCTACACTTATTTCACTGTGTGTAAAACAAGACATTTCTCCACACGTGGGATTTCAGGGAGTTTCGTTTTGCAGAGGGATTTTTCCCATGCTCTTCTCTCCCAGGCGGGTGGAGCTTTGGTCTCCTCCTGTGAATGGTGTCATGTGGTTAGGCACACAGCAAAGCAGCGGAGGTGGGAAGGGACCGGAGGTTGGGGGGTGATGGGTGTTGCAGACGACAGTGCAGAGCTGAGTGGCATTCCTGGCTCTGAGGAGAGCGAGGCCCTGGCCTGCAGGGACTCGTTCACACAGCGAGATGAGCACGTCTCTGGCAGCCTGGGTACCTGGGTGCGGGGTGCGACTGCCAGCTGTCATCTCCCAGGGTGTGCCCAGAATGGGCCTCTCAGATGGTGGGGGCATTGCCTGGTTCTCTAGGTTGAATGTTTTGTTTCCCCAAACGGTAGCATTAGATGTTAATCCAGAATCCTGGATTTATACAAGGGCCAGGATTTAGACAGAGGACCAAGACTCCCAATGGCAGAGACACCATGGTAAAGAGAACAGGCTTAAGAATCCGTCACACCTAGGGCCAATTCCTGGCATTACCTTTGACAAGTGACCCTTTTTTTAAGTCTCTGCCTCTTCATTTGTGAAATGGAGCTAAACCGTTGTAAGACTCATATGACATAATTTGTATTTGCCTGCTAGCCAATTTAAAGGATAGCATTTATAGCGCTATTAAGTTCTGCATTGTTACATTTCCATAGACTAGCTGAACCAGAACCAAGCTCTCTTCTCCTAAATTAAAAAAATGAACCCTGAGGCCGGGCGTGTGGTGGCTCATGCCTATACAATCCCAGCACTTTGGGAGGCCGAGGTGGGAGGATCTCAAGGTCAGGAGTTCGAGACCAGCCTGGCCAATATGGTGAAATTGTGTCTCTACTAAAATACAAAAAAATTAGCCAGGTGTGGTGGCCCGTGCCTGTATTCCCAGCTATATGGGGGAGCTGAGGCAGGAGACTCACTTGAACCTGAGAGGCAGAGGTTGCAGTGAGCTGAGATTGTGCCACTGCACTCCAACCTGGGCAAGAGTGAGACTCCGTCTCAAAAAAAAGGAACTCCAGAATTGTTCATGGGCGACAGCTGCTTTACCTGTACCTCCTCAACCCCCCCAGGCAAGAACAATGATACGTTAGCTGATACTAAAATAAGCCTGAAAGAAAGATAGGTCTGTATCTATAGTTATAGCTGTAGCTGTAAATAAATATGTGGAAATATGTGTGTATACATATATGTATATGTATATACATACAATCAAATCCTAAGGCTCCTTTTTAAGAACTTCTAAAATCTAGGTAGGACAGCCATAGAAGTGCACGTGCCACAACAGAGCACCTCAGTGAATTACCACACAGTCCCTACTGCACTCAAGAAATGGAATGTTACTGGAATCACCAAGCCCTTCCATGCCCCTCCCCTCTTCTTCTGACTCCTTTCTCACAAGGAAAACACTGAGCTGACTTCTTATCTCTTGGATAAATTTTGCATGTATTGAAATTTATTTAAATAAAATCATGTATATATCCTTTTGTGTCTGGCTTCTTTCAGCCTTATATTTGTCAGAGTCAAGCATATTAATGCATGTCCTAATACCACGGTCACCGTATGTAAACTGGGACATATTAATGCATGTCCTAACACCACGGTCACCGTATGTAAACTGGGACATATTAATGCATGTCCTAACACCATGGTCACCGTATGTAAACTGGGACATATTAATGCATGTCCTAACACCA
>NW_022163334.1:0-3175 GCF_008728515.1 Papio anubis | reverse complement strand
GTAGTCCCAGCTATTCGGGAGGCTGAGGCAGGAGAATGGAGTGAACCCGGGAGGCGGAGCTTGCAGTGAGCCGAGATTAGGCCACTGCACTCCGGACTGGGTGACAGAGCGAGACTCTGTCTCAAACAAACAAACAAACAAACAAACAAAAACAAAAGTCTATCAGACTTATGAACCCAAGTTGAAGATGAATACTCCACCATTACATAACAATATATAATTTAGAAATAGTGAAAACAAAATTGACTTGACTAGAAATCAAATAAGTGATATTGTTAAAAATGTTGAGGTTTATGTAATGAATGCTGCTTTGTTGTAAGTGAAGAGGATTAAAATGATTAAAGAAAAACAAGTAGATATGGAAGTGTGACTAGGTAATACAGCATAACAATAATTCATGTCTGTAGAGACTCAACAAATGTAGCAGAAGATGCATGTTGAATCTGTAATCTTATTTCCCCAAATAAGTAACTTAATCTAAACATTAGAAGTACACAATTTTAAGTAAACTTGACATAGTCAACAATAAGACATGGCCCACTCAACCTATTGACTATTCAGATCCCCACACCCCTCCCACAAAGTGTCACCTAACAGGAGAGAAAACATGAGGCTAGCTGCAGACATTTCCAACATACAGTGCAAGAGGTGATAAAACAATGTCTGCACCCTCTAAAGTAACAAAAGTGTAACCCAAGAATTTTATAACCATTCAAGATGTTATTTCGAAATAAAGACAATAGATAGGTGCTATCAAACAAGAATGAATTAAGATAACTATACTCAGGTGCTCCTCTTGAGGAAAAAAGTAAAAAAGCTTGACCATGAAATATGTCCAATTAAAAGATAAATGAAAACACACACACACACACACACACACACACATACACACACACAGAGCAACTGAGAATCTGTGGTAAAATGAAATGGTGATGCATACTGAATCCCGTTATATACGTAACTATTGATAAAAAAAAAAAAAAAAAAAAAAAAAAAAAAAAAAAACTGTGGGACCTGAGATTACAGAACAAAACGTGAATGTTTTAAACATGGGCAACGTAAACGATAATATGCCTTATTAAAATGAGGAGATGTAAAAGTGGTAATACCACTATTACGCATATTTTAAACATGTGTAAAATATGACACATTTTAAACAGGAATCCAATAAAGTTGAAATTGAAGAAGGTGATTTAGAAAATCATTCTATTGTAAAAATCATTCTATTGTCTTCTCACTTTTTCTTTAACTGTATTGGTTTATTTCTTCTATGAGTTCAACTGAAACTAAAGTACACACATTTGATAGAAAACAACTTCTATACTATGGTTCCCCTATTATAAATTATTTCCATCCAGCTATCCATGCAAACATCTATCTAAGAAGTTAGAAGATACAGATGGAAGTTTTCTATCTGTATATTTCCATAGAGAGGTGAATTGTGACACTGAGACCTGGGTGAGATAGTGTCCAGCTAATGTTAAAAATGATAGTTTGAGAGTGGTAGAATTTGAATTTTCATCTTTAATTTTCAGTATTATTTGTATTCTTTAAGGATTTACAATTTTGACAAAAACAATAAAATGTATTTCTTTAAAAATTGGAAGTAAGTGTGTAAAAAAGGTATAATAATCTTATTTTCAGTGGCTGAATACTAATTTAACTTCACAAGTTTGATTTAGATAATTTCAGTATTTAACACTTATGTGTATGCAGTTTATTCTTCCCTCAATATTTCCTCTCCTACATAAGAGATTACTTAAATTTTCAGTGATTTTTTTTAAAATTGGAAATTAGAATTTAACTTAAACGTGTAACTTAGATGCTAGTCTACATTATGGTCATTCTTTAGACTTTACTGCAAACACTCCAAGCAGACACATATTTTTTTAAATGTATTAATACAAATATATGATGAAGTACTTTCACTGGGAATGATTATTGAAGGAAACTGATGTTTTCTTATATCCCTTTGCATTATTCAAGAACCATTTCTCACCTAGAGATTAAAGCAAATATTATTCCTTTTCGAAACCTTCTGAATAAACAACTCAAACATTTCAGCCATCATCCAAGTCTGGGTGAGCATTTAACCTTTGTAAAAAAATTAATAAATCTTAGACGTACTCTTTTGTTTCCTCCTTTATTCCTTTTAATTTCAGGCATGGTGTTTTTATTAACTGAGAAGATACATAAAAAATTAAGTTAGTCTTTGAATTGTCAATGTTAATAAATCAATGGAACATTCAATGAATGCTAATGCCACCTTAAGAAAATTCTTAATGTCAGTATAAATGAAATGTTTTTTAGGTTTTGTTAAATTTTGACAGGACTGTACCTGAGAGAATAATGACTTATAAGGTGAAACAAATTTTGACAAAAGAAACAAACAAAAACAATGCTTACATTATTTGTTCCTCAGTCAAAATTTTCCTTTGCTCTATTGATTTGGAAATTGTAAAATGTAGAAATTTTAGAATTTAGACTTAATAACATAAAATGCTAAACATATTTAAGTAGAATTATGTAAAACAGTAAAAATATGTGATTGGTCTGAGAAAGAAGAGATATTTTAAAAATATAAATAGAATACTCAATAGCTAGTTTCGTAGATTAATGCAGAATCATAGCCACTTGCTTTCTGTGTGACTTTTCACTCCCAAGTCAAAATATATTCATTAAAACTTCATTTTAAATGAAAACACTCAAAATTTGAATTTTACCTATCTTCTTAGTTTCTTAGTTAGCATTTCTTAAGAGCAAAGATTAGCATTTCCCCTTTGATTTTTAGATGGGAAGTTGCTATTGTTGCTGTTAATAGGGATAATATATTGTGTTTGATTCATCTATTATAACCAGAGTGCAAGATAAAATTAATAGATCACTGGACTGAATAACCAGTATGAAAGATTTATGTTTTTACTATTACCTCTTCATTGCCTTTTTAAAAGTGATTTTTTTAATAGTCACCATTTCTTATTTTTATGTTTTGTTAAATTTAAATTTAACATTTTTAATCCTTTTAAAATTATAAACTGTTTTTATTTTTATTAAATGCCTGGTATTTAATTTTATGTTTGATTAACAAATATTAATTGTACTTAGTTTAAATCTTAGATTTGTAGAAATGATTTTATGTTGATATCTTTTTTAGATTTAATTTCTCAGTTGTATT
>NW_022163333.1:0-3176 GCF_008728515.1 Papio anubis | reverse complement strand
CGCCATTCTCCTGCCTCAGCCTCCCGAGTAGCTGGGACTACAGGCGCCCACCACCTCGCCGGGCTATTTTTTTGTATTTTTTTAGTAGAGACGGGGTTTCACCGTGTTAGCCAGGATGGTCTCGATCTCCTGACCTCGTGATCCGCCCGTCTTGGCCTCCCAAAGTGCTGGGATTACAGGCTTGAGCCACTGCACCTGGCTTGTGTTTTGTTTTTTAGAGACAGAGTCTTGCTCTGTTGCCCAGGCTGGAGTGCAGTGGCCGGATCTCAGCTCACTGCAAGCTCCGCCTTCCGGGTTCACGCCATTCTCCTGCCTCAGCCTCCCGAGTAGCTGGGACTACAGGCGCCCGCCACCGCGCCCGGCTAATTTTTTGTATTTTAGTAGAGACGGGGTTTCACCGTGTTAGCCAGGATAGTCTCGATCTCCTGACCTCGTGATCCGCCCGTCTCGGCCTCCCAAAGTGCTGGGATTACAGGCGTGAGCCACCGCGCCCGGCCTAAAATGTTTATTTTAAAATGTTCATTGGTGTGTAGAAATATAATTTTATGTGGATTTTCTCTCCAGCAACTTTGCTGAACTATATTAGTAATTAGTTTATAGATTCTCTTGCATTTTTCTGTATAAACAATTATGTCATTTGCAAATAATGACTTTTTTTTTCTTCTTCTTTTGAGTCCAAACAAGTGTTCTTTATTTTTCTTGCCTTCCTGCGCTGGATAGGACCCTAGTACAATATTGACTGGTGGGCTTCCAACCTTTCCGCTTGACATGTGATGCTTTCTGGGAGTTACCTTTTAAAAAACCCTGTATATCAGGCTAAGGAAGTTACCTTCAATCACTAATTTGCTAAATGTTTCTTTTTAAAAAACTGTGAATTGATGTTGAATTTTATTAAATACGGCCGGGCGCGGTGGCTCAAGCCTGTAATCCCAGCACTTTGGGAGGCCGAGACGGGCGGATCACGAGGTCAGGAGATCGAGACCATCCTGGCTAACATGGTGAAACCCTGTCTCTACTAAAAATACAAGAAAATTAGCCGGGCGAGTTGGCGGGCGCCTGTAGTCCCAGCTACTCGGGAGGCTGAGGCAGGAGAATGGCGTGAACCCAGGGGGCGCGGAGCTTGCAGTGAGCCGAGATCGCGCTACTGCACTCCAGCCTGGGGCACAGAGCAAGACTCCGTCTCAAAAAAATAAAATAAAATAAAATAAAAAATAAATAAAAAATAAAAAATAAAAAGAATTTTATTAAATACTTCTTTCATATCTATGAGGTGATTATATGATTCTTCTCTTTTAACCTGTTAATGTGCTAATTTTTGTTCACTGATTTTCTAATATTAAACCAACCTTGCATTCCTGAGATGAATCCAACTTGGTCCTTGATATATTCGTGTTTTTACACATTGCAAGACTCTTGTTTATAATTTGTGTAGGACTTTTGCATTCTTTTCATGAGTGATATTGGCCTAAATGTTTTTTTCTCATAGAGTCCTGGTCAGATTTGGTTTCAAGATTATTCTGGCCCCATAAGCTGAGCAGTGTTCTGTGTTTTTCTATATGGTGGACTTGTTCATGGAAGACTGGAATTGTACATCTGGAGTATTTGGTAGAACTACAAGTAAAGGCCAGGCGCGGTGGCTCACACCTGTAATCCCAGCACTTTGGGAGGCCGAGGAGGGCGGATCACGAGGTCAGGAGATCAAGACCGGCCTGGCCATCATGGTAAAACCCCATCTCTACTAAAAATACAAAAAAGTAGCCAGGCGTGGTGGTGGGCGCCTGTAGTCCCAGCTACTGGGGAGGCTGAGGCAGGAGAATGGCAGGAACCCGGGAGGCAGAGCTTGCAGTGCAGTGAGCCGAGATCGCACTACTGCACTCCAGCCTGGGTGGCAGAGCGAGACTCCGTCTCAAAAAAAAAGAACTACAAGTAAAACCCTTTGGGTTGGAGCTTTACTTTTTAACTACTGATTCTGATTTCTGCATGGTTATAGAAATACTTGGATTTATTTTTCTTATCAGTTTTTCTAGAATTTGTCAGTTCACTGGTGTTTTGAAACGTACTGGCGTGGGTTGTCATCGCAGCATGCGTTTTTCATCATCTGCAGCATCTTTAGTTACACGCTTGGTGTTCCCAACATTGTGTACATCTTCCTTCTCTTTGTTTCCTGATCAGTCCTATTGGATAAACTGATTACTGTTTTCAAAGAACCAACTTTTAACTCTCTTGGTTTTAATTCCTGTTTTTTCTTTCCCTCTGCTTTCAGTTTATTTCCTGTTTTGCCCCTAACTTTTAAGCTAGATCTTCTGTTGTGATATAAGCATTTAAGGCTATGTATTTTCCTTTAAGCCCTGCTTTTGCTGTTCCACAGATGCTGATACATTTCCAGATCTTTGGAGAGTTTTCTGGGGGTTTTGTTTGATTGGTTTGGGTTTTTCATTAGTGAATATTGGAGACTAAGTGAACATGAGATGAAAGTCTCAGGCCTTTGACATTTAAGATTCATTTCATGTCCAGTGTGTTTCCTTGTATATTTCCTTCCATCATTTTACTTTCTTCATCGCTCCTAGGTAATTTCAAAAAGTTCTTTTTTTTTTTTTTGAGACAGGGTCTGGAGTGCAGTGGTGCAATCTTGGCTCACTGCAACCTCCACCACCCAGGTTCAAGCGATTCTCCTGCCTCAGCCTCCCAAGTATCTTGGACTACAGGTGCGTGCCACCACACCCAGCTAATTTTTATATTTTTAGTAGAGACAGGGTTTCTCCATGTTGGCCAGGCTGCTCTCGATTTCCTGACCTCAAGTGATCCACCTGCCTTGGCTCCCAAAGTGCTGGAATTACAGGCGTGAGCCACTGTGCCGGGCCTCAGAAAGTTCTTTTTGATCCTAGGTATTTGGTTGTGTTCTGCAAGAGGGTTCTGACCGGCGCTGTCCAGCACAAACATGTATGAGTCATACGTGAATTTTCACCTTTTCTAATAGCCACCTTTAAAAGGTTAAAAAAGAATACACCAAAGCAGATGAAATCATATGTTTTATTTAACCCATCCTATCAAAAATTTCTTTTTTTTTTTTTTTTTTTTTTTTTTTGAGTCGGACTCTTTCTCCCTCGCCGAGGCTTGAGGGCAGTGGCCCGATCTCAGCTCACTCCCCCCTCCGCCTCCCTCGTTCACGCCCCCCC
>NW_022163332.1:0-3178 GCF_008728515.1 Papio anubis | reverse complement strand
TACAGCTGAGTACCTCCCCAGGCATTGCCATAAGTAGCATATAAAAAGAATCTCCTCTCCTGCACATAGAGGAATAAAACTGCTAAGGATTTGGCCCAGAGCTTAGTTATAAGGGTAGTTAAACTTTAGGAAAGGTTGAATTTCAATTCTAGCAATTCTATTATGACAAGATCAGGGCCCTGATTGAGGAGTGGAACCTAACATTTTGAGATGGAAACATCTGGATCTATTCATGCAGAATTTTAATCTCTAGGTTCTGCTGAACTACCCAGGCCTCCAGAAACGGCCTATTTTTTCCTGCTAAGGGGTAGCACTAATCATCATTTGAAGACACGTCAAAGACTTCTGTCTTGCAAGACAATGCACCCCTCCTGGTCACCAGACCAATAAATAAGGTGAAGGTACAATATAACTTAGCTGAGGGTATGCTGCAGCTATAGAGGAAACAAAGAACCTATACCCCAAGGAAACTATAGAACTTAGCCAAAATATGTCCATAGAAGCCAGAGAAGTATGTATGGTGTCCAGAGAGTAGGTAGTAGACCATAAAGTTGAATAAGAGAGAGTTTATCAAGCTAGGCACAATGGTTCACACCTGTAATCTCAACACTTTGGGAGGCTGAGGTGAGCAGATCATCTGAGGTCAGGAGTTCAAGACTAGCCTGGCAAACATCACGAAACCCCATCTCTACTAAAAAATACAAAAGTTAGCCAAACATGGTGGTAGGCACCTGTAATCCCAGCTACTTGGGAGGCTGAGACAGGAGAATCGATTGAACCCAGGAGCCGGAGGTTGCAGTGAGCTGAGATCACATCATTACACTCCAACCTTGGCAACAGAGAAATACTCCATCTCAAAACAAAAACAAAAACAAAACCAAAACAAAACAAAAAAACAAAAAATAGAAATGCGGGAATTAGCATGAAAGGTGGTGGAAGAAGTGGCTAAAAGGTCAGAAGAATGCATATAGTAGGAGTTATACTCTTAAGGATGGAAATACTACTTGCCAATTATATTCCACAGAGAGTCTCCAAAGACACTCCATTTATCAAAACCATAAGGAATATTCCAGGAATCTCAGTGATAGCTGTCTAGACCAGAACTGACCATAGAATATGTTATACTGAATAGGGCTTCATGATAATAATGGAGATTATAGGACTAAAATAATAATGATAATAGAGGTAGATGGAAATGTTTAACTATCAGAGCAATGCGTACAGTTATCTTAATGAGCAGCAAATTGAAGTGACAGTAGGTAGGAGACAGTGCTGGCTTACAGAAAACTATGGACATGATTACAAAACATAGTATATGCAAGGGCAATGAAGATGAGCAACTAACAAGGGTGTTCTCAATCTAAATAATTAAAAGAAGTCAAGATTGCATGCTTATAAGGCTGAGGGAAGCTGCTGTAATAAAAAGTCATGATCTTTTGCCTAGTTTCTGGATTTGCCGGTATTCAAATCCAGCACCCATTAAGAGGACAGGCTGGTTTCCCAGGTGGAAGTACCCTGCAACATTATGAAAATGGTGAAAGTTCACCAGAACTTCTCCAAAGCTACTGGGATGACTTCCTTAAGTAACCATATACTGTGAAAATGGAGATATACAGGTATTTAGAGACTGTTAGACGCAAGGTTCTAGTTGACAATGATCCTTGGTGATCCAGATTATTCCCTTTGTTAGGATGCAGGCATATGGGTATGGGGGCCTGGTAATAAATAGATACTTAGCCCAGGACCACTTGACAGTAGGTCCACATTTTCCACAGACAAACCTAGTGGTCAGTTTCCAAACATTCAAGTTAGAAGTGGAATAGAAACATTTTGCAGTAGGCAGAATACTTACATGGATTCTTTGGACTGTGAATTAATTATACCATAGTAGAGAGGACCCAGGGAAGCCTCTAAAACTGCCTCCATCCCCTCCTAAGCCAAAATAGAAGCTAAAAACAAGATAGCATTCTGGAGAAAATATCAGAGTTTAGTTTGATCCCCAGAACCTACAGGTTTCAGAGATGGTAGTCCCAATCATATCCCATTTAATTCATCACAATAACCACACAAAACCCAGATGAATCCTAGAGAATAACAATATATTAACACAAATTCAATCAAGTAATAGCCCCACTTGCAGCTGCTGTGTTAGTATCTTTGCTAGACTAGATTAGAATAGCCTTAGTTTTTATAGTATGTGACCAGTTTGCATTCATGTAGCCCCCAATACTGCAACAATATACATTTATGGTCTAACCCTGGACTTGTTACTTTCCCTTGTTCTGTCATAATATAGTTTTGGTTTTTTTTTTTTGAGGGGGGCTGGCTGTTTGTTTGTTTCTTTTGAGACAGAGTCTCACTCTGTTACCCAGGGTGGAGTTCAGTGGCACCATCTCGGCTCACTGCAACCTCCACCCCAGGTTCATGCAATTATCCTGCCTCAGCCTCCCGAGTAGCTGGGACTACACACCCATGCCACCACACCTGGATAATTTTTGTATTTTCAGCAGAGATGGGGTTTTGTCATGTTCACCAGCCTGTTTCTCTGGCCAAATTGACTGGGAAAAAAAGACTGCTCTGGCCTGAAAAATGTAGAGGAAATCCCTATTCCTCCACCCTCTTTGTTTTCTCAAAGTACTTTGCCTCAGTGGTAGATACATTTCTATGGAATCTTTCTTTCTTTCTCTCTTTCTTTCTTTCTCTTTCTTTCTTTCTTTCTCTTTCTTTCTTTCTTTCTTTCTTTCTTTCTTTCTTTCTTTCTTTCTTTCTTTCTTTCTTTCTTTTTTTTTCTCTCTTTCTCTTACTCGTTCTCTTTCTTTCTCTCTCTCTCTCTCTTCCTCTCTTTCTTTCTTTTCTTTCTTTTTCTTCTTTTTTTCAGGATCTCACTCTGTCATCCAGGCTGAGTACAGTGGTGCAACTTCAGCTCACTGCAACCTCTGCTTCCTGGGCTCAACTGATCCTCCCACCTCTGCATCCTAAGTAGCAGGGATTACAGGCGGGGCTACCATGCCTGGCTAATTTTTGTATTTTTAGCAGAGACATGGTTTTGCCATGTTTGCTAGGCTGATCTCTAACTCGTGACCTCAAGTGATCCACCTGCCTTGGCCTCCCAAAGTTCTCGGATTACAGGTATGAGCCACCACACCCAACCTCTGTCATAATATAGTTTGAAGGGATC
>NW_022163331.1:0-3178 GCF_008728515.1 Papio anubis | reverse complement strand
ATGTGCCCTCGGAGTGGGTGTGAACATGCCCCCACCTCCCCCCCACCACGGCAGCCACCTGGAGGTGACCTCGATGACCTGTGGTGGGGGCCTGGCCATCTGCCGCTCCCTTCTCCCAGGCCCCATAGGAGGAGACTGAAAAGACGACCCCACAAGCCGGCTCACTCCACGCTGCTCTCTGACTGTCCCTGCTGAAGCAGCTTTCACCTGACACGAACACCGTTAGGTGTCAGCTGAGAAGTTAGGGGGCTGTCACCTGCCAGCTTAGTCCATGGGAACAGCTGTGCTATTCTATTTTCTTCTGTTAAAGCTCCCTGTGATTTTAGAGCTGTGGCCATCTTCCATCCATCAGGGAATGTTACGTTTATAGAAACTACTCAAAGGCAGACAGTGGTTCTTAGACCCAGGCACCTGGGGAGTCTTTCGGATGCATAGGCATCAGGTCCCAGAGTGAAATGTCTGCCATCCGCCCTCCACGAGGACCCAAGCTCAGTGGGGAGAAAAACAGCAGAGAAATGCATGGATGCCTTCCCACCCACACACCAGTCCGGGCTGCAGCACACTTTCCTGGGACTCTGCAAAGCCTCTCCCTGGGCCTCAGCTCCCACCCCAGCACCCTCCAATCTGTTCACACAGACTGGAGACCCATCTATAAAAAACATAAATCTGATGCAGTCATTCAAAACCCTTTGCTCACTTCAAGTACACGTCAAGCCTTTCTCGGGAATCCCTGGCCCCGCCTGCTTCTGACACCAGGTTCCGCTCTAGCTCCAGCCACCCCAGGTGGGGCCTCTGGATATGCCGGCTGCTGTGTGCATTCAGGTACAGTGGTGGGCGGGAGAGCAGCCCCCAAAGGAATCCCGGTCCTAATGCCTGGAACCTGAGAATGTTCCCTCATGCGGTGATAAAGGTGAATCCTGAGGACTACCCAGATGGGCCCTAAGTGCCACCACCTGCATCGGCAGATGAGGGGTGCAGAGGCTGAAGGCCCTGGAGCAGGATGCTGCGCACCCACATGGGAGGAGGCGGTGCCAGGGAACAAGGCGTGCAAGGCCCGCAGCTCTGGGCACCTGAATGGGCCATGAGGGACTCTCCTGGAGCAAACACTCTGGCCTCAGCCCATGGCTCCTGCCCTCCAGAGCTGTGCGAGAGTGAGTAATATTTTCCAGCCCCAGGTGTGTGGTCAGGGTCACAGCAGCCATAGGACACACACAGGCACCTTCCTCAGCTCTGACCCAGAGGGAAATGCCATTTCCTCAGGAAAACGCCGCCTGGTTTCTAGGACCACAAAGTTCCCTCTGTCAGGGGCTCTCGGGGCACCCCATGTCCTCTCTTCATAGAAATCACCTCAGAGTCTCTTCCCTGCAGTTACCTCGTGGTTATTTGACTTGCAGTCCTCACTAGGCTGCAAATTTCATGAGGGCAGGAACTGTGGGCTGGGCTTACACCACTGCACCATCAGCAGGACGCGGCCAAGCCCCTACAGCAGGCGCTCAAGAAATGCTTGTCTCTGAATGATATAAGCACAGTATTCTCCAGCCAGCCAGCCGTCTGTCCGTCCATCCGTCCATCCTGGTCAAGGGCTGATGCTGCAGGATTCCCTAACCAGCCTCCACATGGGACTCAGCCAAGAGTAAAAGCATGAAGTGGGGGTATGGACTTGAGACTGGAGGCCACATGAGAATCTGTGCACCAAAGTTTAACACCCACCGGGAAATTTTCACTTGAGTACTTCGGATGAAATTTAAAAGTGCACTTTGATGAATAAACACAGGCTTGATTAAACCATTCCAACCTATACTTCGTTTCTTTGGCAGATTCTTTTCCTCCCAAAATAATTGGTTGATGTATTCAAAACTGAACACGGGCTCTAGTTAGCGGGCCACTTTGCATTGTGTAGAAGCCGAGATGGGGAGAGAAACAGGCAATGGGAAGAATTCCCGTCTTTGTGCTTAGGAAGGACAGAGGACAGAAGCCCATCAAGGGTCCAAAGAGGCCACAACTGCCTTCTTGAAAGGCCAGTGCAGCATTCTGAGGGTTTCACTGTTCCACCTATACTGGGTCTCTCTCTAATTGTGATCTAAGACTTAGGAGGCTGTAAGGCTTTAAGACTTGCCCTTTGTCTTAGAGAATCCCGGGCATGGGAAGGAAAATGTGGGTGGGGCATCAGGACCCCCAGAGGCACAAAGCCTCATGGGTTATTTTTCCAATTAAATCTCCCCCGCAGCCCACCCTGAGGTGGGGAATTACTGTCACTCATTCAAAGAATGACATCAACCGCTTAAAGGCAAAAGAATTCTGCAGGTAAGCAGCTCTCCCAAGAGGCTGATTTGTGCCCCAGCATGTCTGAGTTCTGCTCCCGCCAGGCTGCTGCTGTGGGTGCGTGGAACAGCACAGCCCTGACACCTGAGCCACGCCCCCGACCGTGTGCTCCTCTGAGTGTAAACGCAGTGACAGCTGGGACGGAAGAGTCCGCCTTTGCTGGAGCTCAGATACAGCTTTCCCGAACTCTCTCATTACCTAGATGGCGTCTTAAGCCTGAATTAGCTTCTAAAAATAGCAAGTCCCTCTGGCCGTGCCTCAGGCAATTAGTCAAAGTAGCACTGACAAGAAGGTGGCCGATCCCAAGCGTGGATCTGCCTGCCTCCGTGAAGGCCACTCGCCTGGCTTCCGAGTGGACAGAAGGATGGCAGAGGGCTGAGTCCCAGGCCCGGCACGTGGACAGCAGCTGTGAGTGGCACTCGTCAGGCAGAGCCTGTGACCTCAGCCATTCTTGCCACACAATGGGATGTGCCCGGCAGACACAACCCCCTGTAAGGGCACACACACGATCCTGCTAGGAAATTCCCCAAGGAGTCCCATGGGAGCGAGAGCCCCAGGCTACAGTTCAAACATCACCAGCACTTTGCTCCGTTAGTGTTAAGAAACATAAATTGGTGGTGAAAGATAAGGTGGCGTTTGCTACAGCGTTAAGGTGGAAAAAAGCCACTGACTTCTCTGTGAGAACCACCTTGCTCTGTGAATCCGCAGGGAGGCCAGTTTTCCCACGACTGGTATCCCTCACGGCAGCCGAGCCTCCGCTGATGTCGGTGGCCAGACGGGGCAGGGGGTGGGGCTCCCATCCCTGCTACAGCAAGGGACCTGCAGCAAAGCACAGCCGCTGGCCGGGGTAGTGCTG
>NW_022163330.1:0-3178 GCF_008728515.1 Papio anubis | reverse complement strand
TACAGCTGAGTACCTCCCCAGGCATTGCCATAAGTAGCATATAAAAAGAATCTCCTCTCCTGCACATAGAGGAATAAAACTGCTAAGGATTTGGCCCAGAGCTTAGTTATAAGGGTAGTTAAACTTTAGGAAAGGTTGAATTTCAATTCTAGCAATTCTATTATGACAAGATCAGGGCCCTGATTGAGGAGTGGAACCTAACATTTTGAGATGGAAACATCTGGATCTATTCATGCAGAATTTTAATCTCTAGGTTCTGCTGAACTACCCAGGCCTCCAGAAACGGCCTATTTTTTCCTGCTAAGGGGTAGCACTAATCATCATTTGAAGACACGTCAAAGACTTCTGTCTTGCAAGACAATGCACCCCTCCTGGTCACCAGACCAATAAATAAGGTGAAGGTACAATATAACTTAGCTGAGGGTATGCTGCAGCTATAGAGGAAACAAAGAACCTATACCCCAAGGAAACTATAGAACTTAGCCAAAATATGTCCATAGAAGCCAGAGAAGTATGTATGGTGTCCAGAGAGTAGGTAGTAGACCATAAAGTTGAATAAGAGAGAGTTTATCAAGCTAGGCACAATGGTTCACACCTGTAATCTCAACACTTTGGGAGGCTGAGGTGAGCAGATCATCTGAGGTCAGGAGTTCAAGACTAGCCTGGCAAACATCACGAAACCCCATCTCTACTAAAAAATACAAAAGTTAGCCAAACATGGTGGTAGGCACCTGTAATCCCAGCTACTTGGGAGGCTGAGACAGGAGAATCGATTGAACCCAGGAGCCGGAGGTTGCAGTGAGCTGAGATCACATCATTACACTCCAACCTTGGCAACAGAGAAATACTCCATCTCAAAACAAAAACAAAAACAAAACCAAAACAAAACAAAAAACCAAAAAATAGAAATGCAGGAATTAGCATGAAAGGTGGTGGAAGAAGTGGCTAAAAGGTCAGAAGAATGCATATAGTAGGAGTTATACTCTTAAGGATGGAAATACTACTTGCCAATTATATTCCACAGAGAGTCTCCAAAGACACTCCATTTATCAAAACCATAAGGAATATTCCAGGAATCTCAGTGATAGCTGTCTAGACCAGAACTGACCATAGAATATGTTATACTGAATAGGGCTTCATGATAATAATGGAGATTATAGGACTAAAATAATAATGATAATAGAGGTAGATGGAAATGTTTAACTATCAGAGCAATGCGTACAGTTATCTTAATGAGCAGCAAATTGAAGTGACAGTAGGTAGGAGACAGTGCTGGCTTACAGAAAACTATGGACATGATTACAAAACATAGTATATGCAAGGGCAATGAAGATGAGCAACTAACAAGGGTGTTCTCAATCTAAATAATTAAAAGAAGTCAAGATTGCATGCTTATAAGGCTGAGGGAAGCTGCTGTAATAAAAAGTCATGATCTTTTGCCTAGTTTCTGGATTTGCCGGTATTCAAATCCAGCACCCATTAAGAGGACAGGCTGGTTTCCCAGGTGGAAGTACCCTGCAACATTATGAAAATGGTGAAAGTTCACCAGAACTTCTCCAAAGCTACTGGGATGACTTCCTTAAGTAACCATATACTGTGAAAATGGAGATATACAGGTATTTAGAGACTGTTAGACGCAAGGTTCTAGTTGACAATGATCCTTGGTGATCCAGATTATTCCCTTTGTTAGGATGCAGGCATATGGGTATGGGGGCCTGGTAATAAATAGATACTTAGCCCAGGACCACTTGACAGTAGGTCCACATTTTCCACAGACAAACCTAGTGGTCAGTTTCCAAACATTCAAGTTAGAAGTGGAATAGAAACATTTTGCAGTAGGCAGAATACTTACATGGATTCTTTGGACTGTGAATTAATTATACCATAGTAGAGAGGACCCAGGGAAGCCTCTAAAACTGCCTCCATCCCCTCCTAAGCCAAAATAGAAGCTAAAAACAAGATAGCATTCTGGAGAAAATATCAGAGTTTAGTTTGATCCCCAGAACCTACAGGTTTCAGAGATGGTAGTCCCAATCATATCCCATTTAATTCATCACAATAACCACACAAAACCCAGATGAATCCTAGAGAATAACAATATATTAACACAAATTCAATCAAGTAATAGCCCCACTTGCAGCTGCTGTGTTAGTATCTTTGCTAGACTAGATTAGAATAGCCTTAGTTTTTATAGTATGTGACCAGTTTGCATTCATGTAGCCCCCAATACTGCAACAATATACATTTATGGTCTAACCCTGGACTTGTTACTTTCCCTTGTTCTGTCATAATATAGTTTTGGTTTTTTTTTTTTGAGGGGGGCTGGCTGTTTGTTTGTTTCTTTTGAGACAGAGTCTCACTCTGTTACCCAGGGTGGAGTTCAGTGGCACCATCTCGGCTCACTGCAACCTCCACCCCAGGTTCATGCAATTATCCTGCCTCAGCCTCCCGAGTAGCTGGGACTACACACCCATGCCACCACACCTGGATAATTTTTGTATTTTCAGCAGAGATGGGGTTTTGTCATGTTCACCAGCCTGTTTCTCTGGCCAAATTGACTGGGAAAAAAAGACTGCTCTGGCCTGAAAAATGTAGAGGAAATCCCTATTCCTCCACCCTCTTTGTTTTCTCAAAGTACTTTGCCTCAGTGGTAGATACATTTCTATGGAATCTTTCTTTCTTTCTCTCTTTCTTTCTTTCTCTTTCTTTCTTTCTTTCTCTTTCTTTCTTTCTTTCTTTCTTTCTTTCTTTCTTTCTTTCTTTCTTTCTTTCTTTCTTTCTTTTTTTTTCTCTCTTTCTCTTACTCGTTCTCTTTCTTTCTCTCTCTCTCTCTCTTCCTCTCTTTCTTTCTTTTCTTTCTTTTTCTTCTTTTTTTCAGGATCTCACTCTGTCATCCAGGCTGAGTACAGTGGTGCAACTTCAGCTCACTGCAACCTCTGCTTCCTGGGCTCAACTGATCCTCCCACCTCTGCATCCTAAGTAGCAGGGATTACAGGCGGGGCTACCATGCCTGGCTAATTTTTGTATTTTTAGCAGAGACATGGTTTTGCCATGTTTGCTAGGCTGATCTCTAACTCGTGACCTCAAGTGATCCACCTGCCTTGGCCTCCCAAAGTTCTCGGATTACAGGTATGAGCCACCACACCCAACCTCTGTCATAATATAGTTTGAAGGGATC
>NW_022163329.1:0-3179 GCF_008728515.1 Papio anubis | reverse complement strand
GGATTCTGGAGTGAACCTGAAAATCTAGTTTAGGCCATGATGGAAGACAGCATTGGACATGCCTCATTATATTTCTCCAGCATTAACATCAACACAGACCTGAAGACATCAACATCAGACCTAAGAGTCTGATCAGAAACATTTAACATCTATTTTCAGCCGGGCACAGTGGCTCACACCTGTAATCCCAGCACGTTGGGAGGCTGAGATGGGCAGATCACCTGAGGTCGGGAGTTCGAGGCTAGCCTGGCCATCATGGAGAAATGTTGTCTCTACTATAAAATACAAAATTAGCCAGCCATGATGGCACATGCCTGTAATCCCAGCTACTCAGGAGGCTGAGGCAGGAGAATCGCTTGAACCAGGGAGGCGGAGGTTGCAGTAAGCCGAGATCATGCCATAACACTCCAACCTGGGCAAAAAGAGCAAGACTCCATCTCAAAAAAAAATAAAAAATCTATTTTCTCTGAAACCTGCTACCTGGAGGCTTTATCTGCATGATAATATCTAGGTTTCTTCAACCCCTTATCTTAACCCAGACATTCCTTTCTACTGATAATAACTCTTTCAACCAATTGCCAATCAGAAAATTTTAAAATCTACCTTTAACTGGAAGTCCCCACTTCGAGTTATCCTGCCCTTCCAGACTGAAACAATATATACCTTACATGTATTGACTGACGTTTCATGTCTCCCTAAAATGTGTAAAAGTAGGCTGTGCCCTGACCATCTTGGGCACATGTCCTCCTCAGGGTCTCCTGAAGGCTGTGTCATGGGCCATTGGTCCCTTATATTTGGCTCAGAATAAATCTCTTCAAATATTTTAGAGTTTGACTCTTTTTGTTGACCAGTCACCCCCTAGTAAGTTTAGGAGCAGGGATCTGACAGCAACCAAATCATGCTCAGAAACAGCATTCTCTCATCCACTGTCCCTAGGCTCTGCAGAACTTGGCCAGGGTCCTGTTATCCATAACACAAGGAAATGGGAAGGAGTCATGAGATCTTGGGCTTTCTCATTCTCTGAAAATGAACAATTGAAAACTAGCCTTGATTTTGTTTAGAAGTATAAATAAATGTCACATTTCTAAGCAAAATCAAGTCTAGTTTCCAATGTGTGAAAGGAAAATAGAAACTTGGGACCCCATTTCACTCTGCCAAAAGGAGAAAGTTAAGCTGAAAGCTGAGTCAAGAAAGAAGCTAACTTTGCTTTTGCACGTAAGCACACAGCTCCAGATAGAAGGTTAAATATCCCCACAGGTAGCTGCTCTGTCCTCATCTTACCTTATGTGAAGTGCTGACTTACTGAGCATAAGATGAATACAAAATTGACTATTCCCCTGCCTTATCCTTTTCTTGTGCAATGTGTGGATTCAGTAATGTGACCATACCCTTCCTCTTTCCCCTCCAGCACTCTCTTCCCCTTTAAATATTGAAGCCTCAACATCATCTTTGGAGAAAGGCACAGACTACAGATTATTTCTATGATTCTATGTTTTTTCCTTCCAACTTTCCCTAACCTTGGCAAAATAAACTAAATTGATTGAGACCTGTTTCAGATACTTACTGGTTTATGAATATTAGAAGCAGTTTGTGTTCTCATCATGTGTGTTTTTACAGCTATCCTTTGTTATCCAAACTTTTACTATCATGTTCAATAATTGAATAAAATCAGATAACTTTTTAGGTGAGTCCCTTTCTATAAAAACTCTTCTTATTCATACTGGAGCTACATTCATTTGGATAGTGCTCTCCCTCCTGAGTCAAGCTCAGTGCTTGACTCTCCCTATCTAAATCAGAAGCCAAATAGACTTGGAAGTTTCCAGCAATCAGTGTCCATAAAACACGCACCAAGCTTTTTGTTTAGCCGTCTCTAGTTATCTCTAGTGGGTGTAATAATGAGAGATGTTTACTTTTCAAATACATTGCTGTGGTGTTTTAAGTTTTACAAGCATGTTTATATAACTAATTTTTATAAAATACACCTGTTGCTGGATACCACTTGTCCCTGTCTTGATAACCATCACCCAGATTTGCAAAGGAGGCCTTGTTCAAATATTTGGAAACTTATGCCCTCAGAGAGATGTCCACCAGCCTTGTTCCTCTCGTTCCTGTTTAAAGATTGTGATGTCATTGGATCTTTCCCTAGGGTGGCCCCTGGTTTGCCAGGCTGGACTCTCCTGTGTTGAAGATGCATCGACTCACGTACTGCATAAATGTTTTAGATTTTACTGTGAAGCAAACAATTCACTCCTCAGACCCTCAGTCACCCAAGTCCACATCTCGACTTGAGGTTCGGCTTCTCTGGTCCTAACAGGGACTTATCTGACCCTGATGGGAGATAACTTCAGTAGGAACTTTCCCTAATAGAGAGCATGCATGCTTCAAATTGGCTTGCCCTAAAGGTAACATTTACTCATTATAATGGTAAAAAACATACCCCTGGGTGGTGATTTCAGACATTAATAAGATATGTGATATATGTACTAGCATGTATCACCACATACCATGTGCGCCCAGGAGACCACCCAAAACATGCTTGCTAGTAACACCCAGTCACAACCCCTTTCATGAATAATCATATAAGACCCTCATAAGGGAGCTTCCCTAGCCGATCAGCGCTGTCTCTTTTTCCAAGCAGCCCACTCTGACTTGGCTTTCAGAGTGTACTGTCTCTTTAAACGAACTCTGCAGCTGCTTCACTGTCACTGCTTACTTCTTGGCTGAATTCTTTCCTCCAAGAAGAGAAGAACTGAAGACCCCACACCAATGGTAACATTACCAACTCTTTCTCCTTTTTCTCTGGAGCTGGTGCTCAGATGGCGGGAGCCCTGTGCTAATGGTCCCAGGGTGGGAGCCTGTTTGCCCCTGTCTGGTCCTCAGCAACAGCCTTGGTCAGCTGCCTGGCAACAGTTGTCGATTACCAGAGGGAACAAGTGATCAGCACCAGAGTTGATCACTTCACAGAGGAGCTGAAGTGGACGGGGTCAGCTCAGGTCTCCTGGACCAGGGCAGGAATATCCTATGATGGCAGGTCAGTGTCTTTGCTACCTTAGAGGCACCTCTTCATAGACTGTAGGGATCACTAGGTAAAAATACAGCCTGTTGATTTTTACACCTTGCTGAAAATCTTTGCTAATAGCAATCTGTTAGCTGTGACAGTTACCATTGTTTTTTATTTT
>NW_022163328.1:0-3179 GCF_008728515.1 Papio anubis | reverse complement strand
GGATTCTGGAGTGAACCTGAAAATCTAGTTTAGGCCATGATGGAAGACAGCATTGGACATGCCTCATTATATTTCTCCAGCATTAACATCAACACAGACCTGAAGACATCAACATCAGACCTAAGAGTCTGATCAGAAACATTTAACATCTATTTTCAGCCGGGCACAGTGGCTCACACCTGTAATCCCAGCACGTTGGGAGGCTGAGATGGGCAGATCACCTGAGGTCGGGAGTTCGAGGCTAGCCTGGCCATCATGGAGAAATGTTGTCTCTACTATAAAATACAAAATTAGCCAGCCATGATGGCACATGCCTGTAATCCCAGCTACTCAGGAGGCTGAGGCAGGAGAATCGCTTGAACCAGGGAGGCGGAGGTTGCAGTAAGCCGAGATCATGCCATAACACTCCAACCTGGGCAAAAAGAGCAAGACTCCATCTCAAAAAAAAATAAAAAATCTATTTTCTCTGAAACCTGCTACCTGGAGGCTTTATCTGCATGATAATATCTAGGTTTCTTCAACCCCTTATCTTAACCCAGACATTCCTTTCTACTGATAATAACTCTTTCAACCAATTGCCAATCAGAAAATTTTAAAATCTACCTTTAACTGGAAGTCCCCACTTCGAGTTATCCTGCCCTTCCAGACTGAAACAATATATACCTTACATGTATTGACTGACGTTTCATGTCTCCCTAAAATGTGTAAAAGTAGGCTGTGCCCTGACCATCTTGGGCACATGTCCTCCTCAGGGTCTCCTGAAGGCTGTGTCATGGGCCATTGGTCCCTTATATTTGGCTCAGAATAAATCTCTTCAAATATTTTAGAGTTTGACTCTTTTTGTTGACCAGTCACCCCCTAGTAAGTTTAGGAGCAGGGATCTGACAGCAACCAAATCATGCTCAGAAACAGCATTCTCTCATCCACTGTCCCTAGGCTCTGCAGAACTTGGCCAGGGTCCTGTTATCCATAACACAAGGAAATGGGAAGGAGTCATGAGATCTTGGGCTTTCTCATTCTCTGAAAATGAACAATTGAAAACTAGCCTTGATTTTGTTTAGAAGTATAAATAAATGTCACATTTCTAAGCAAAATCAAGTCTAGTTTCCAATGTGTGAAAGGAAAATAGAAACTTGGGACCCCATTTCACTCTGCCAAAAGGAGAAAGTTAAGCTGAAAGCTGAGTCAAGAAAGAAGCTAACTTTGCTTTTGCACGTAAGCACACAGCTCCAGATAGAAGGTTAAATATCCCCACAGGTAGCTGCTCTGTCCTCATCTTACCTTATGTGAAGTGCTGACTTACTGAGCATAAGATGAATACAAAATTGACTATTCCCCTGCCTTATCCTTTTCTTGTGCAATGTGTGGATTCAGTAATGTGACCATACCCTTCCTCTTTCCCCTCCAGCACTCTCTTCCCCTTTAAATATTGAAGCCTCAACATCATCTTTGGAGAAAGGCACAGACTACAGATTATTTCTATGATTCTATGTTTTTTCCTTCCAACTTTCCCTAACCTTGGCAAAATAAACTAAATTGATTGAGACCTGTTTCAGATACTTACTGGTTTATGAATATTAGAAGCAGTTTGTGTTCTCATCATGTGTGTTTTTACAGCTATCCTTTGTTATCCAAACTTTTACTATCATGTTCAATAATTGAATAAAATCAGATAACTTTTTAGGTGAGTCCCTTTCTATAAAAACTCTTCTTATTCATACTGGAGCTACATTCATTTGGATAGTGCTCTCCCTCCTGAGTCAAGCTCAGTGCTTGACTCTCCCTATCTAAATCAGAAGCCAAATAGACTTGGAAGTTTCCAGCAATCAGTGTCCATAAAACACGCACCAAGCTTTTTGTTTAGCCGTCTCTAGTTATCTCTAGTGGGTGTAATAATGAGAGATGTTTACTTTTCAAATACATTGCTGTGGTGTTTTAAGTTTTACAAGCATGTTTATATAACTAATTTTTATAAAATACACCTGTTGCTGGATACCACTTGTCCCTGTCTTGATAACCATCACCCAGATTTGCAAAGGAGGCCTTGTTCAAATATTTGGAAACTTATGCCCTCAGAGAGATGTCCACCAGCCTTGTTCCTCTCGTTCCTGTTTAAAGATTGTGATGTCATTGGATCTTTCCCTAGGGTGGCCCCTGGTTTGCCAGGCTGGACTCTCCTGTGTTGAAGATGCATCGACTCACGTACTGCATAAATGTTTTAGATTTTACTGTGAAGCAAACAATTCACTCCTCAGACCCTCAGTCACCCAAGTCCACATCTCGACTTGAGGTTCGGCTTCTCTGGTCCTAACAGGGACTTATCTGACCCTGATGGGAGATAACTTCAGTAGGAACTTTCCCTAATAGAGAGCATGCATGCTTCAAATTGGCTTGCCCTAAAGGTAACATTTACTCATTATAATGGTAAAAAACATACCCCTGGGTGGTGATTTCAGACATTAATAAGATATGTGATATATGTACTAGCATGTATCACCACATACCATGTGCGCCCAGGAGACCACCCAAAACATGCTTGCTAGTAACACCCAGTCACAACCCCTTTCATGAATAATCATATAAGACCCTCATAAGGGAGCTTCCCTAGCCGATCAGCGCTGTCTCTTTTTCCAAGCAGCCCACTCTGACTTGGCTTTCAGAGTGTACTGTCTCTTTAAACGAACTCTGCAGCTGCTTCACTGTCACTGCTTACTTCTTGGCTGAATTCTTTCCTCCAAGAAGAGAAGAACTGAAGACCCCACACCAATGGTAACATTACCAACTCTTTCTCCTTTTTCTCTGGAGCTGGTGCTCAGATGGCGGGAGCCCTGTGCTAATGGTCCCAGGGTGGGAGCCTGTTTGCCCCTGTCTGGTCCTCAGCAACAGCCTTGGTCAGCTGCCTGGCAACAGTTGTCGATTACCAGAGGGAACAAGTGATCAGCACCAGAGTTGATCACTTCACAGAGGAGCTGAAGTGGACGGGGTCAGCTCAGGTCTCCTGGACCAGGGCAGGAATATCCTATGATGGCAGGTCAGTGTCTTTGCTACCTTAGAGGCACCTCTTCATAGACTGTAGGGATCACTAGGTAAAAATACAGCCTGTTGATTTTTACACCTTGCTGTAAATCTTTCCTAATAGCAATCTGTTAGCTGTGACAGTTACCATTGTTTTTTATTTT
>NW_022163327.1:0-3180 GCF_008728515.1 Papio anubis | reverse complement strand
ACACCATATACACATACATACATACACATACACATATACACATACACACATACACACATATACATAAATACACATATACACATACTCTACACACATACACATGCATATATACATACATACACACATACATACACAAGCAACAACATGGGATCAGATTCAGGCAGGAGACTGGGTGTGGTGGCTCACGCCTATAATCCTAGCACTTTGGGAGCCTGAGGCAGGAGTTCAAGACCAGCCTGGGAAACAGTGAGACCCTGTCTCTACAAAAAATACAAAAATTAGCTAGTCATGGTGGTGCATGCCTGTAGTCCAAGCTACTTAAGGGGGCTGAGGTAGGAGGATTACTTGAGCCTAAGAGGTCAAGGCTGCAGTGAGCCATGATGGTGCCACTGCTGCACTCCAGCCTGGGTGACAGAGTGAAACTCTCTCTCAAAAAAAAAAAAAAAGAAAGAAAGAAAAGAAAGAAAAAAGAAGAAGAATCAGGCAGGGGAAGACATGACACGAGCATTTACCTGGGAAAGGAGTTCATTCAGAAGGAGTAAATACGATACCCCCTGGCACAAGTGTTTGGAACAAATTACATTTTCAGTGCTCCAGAGGTCCTCACTGCCACCTAGGCACAGATCCAAGGGTCCCGGAAGCCCAGGGTGATCTGCCATGCCTAAGAAGCCAGGGAGAAGGCCTGGGCTCAAGTATGGAGTACCCGGTGTGTGCCAGGCATTATGTGAGGCACTCTACAGAAGCCATCACTTACTCTGAAACTATTTCCTGGCAGCTAACTGGATGGCAGCATCCATTTGACAGATGAGGAGCCTGAGGCCCCGAAGGCAAAGCTCACTCAGCTACCAGGTGGTGGTTCCAGAAAATCCAGGAAAATCACAGCCCAGCACCCTCCTAGTGAATCAGCATTGAAGTGTGTGGACAGTTACACCACCATTACTCATCTATCCCAAATGAGCCACCTATTTTCAAAAAAGGAAGTCTGTACACACAGCCCTGAAACTGTGCTGGGGAGAATATAATTGCCCTCTGGAATTATTTTCCATATGTAAATAAGCATAGTCATAGTTGGAGAGGCACGCCCAGGCTGCTCGAGCCAAAAATATAGCCCCTAGTGCTAAAAGCTTCCACTGTTTGGGGGAAAAATAAAAAAAAATCCACTTGAAAAATAAATACAGGACACATTACAGCATTTGTTACAGGTAGTGTTTAAGGTCCCATCCTGGGTTTGGAAGAAAGGCATTGTTCAAATTTTCTATTCTGGTGGGGCGCAGTGGCTCACGCCTGTAATCCCAGCACTTTGGGAGGCTGGGGCAGACGGATCACGAGGTCAGGAGTGCGAGACCAGCCTGGCCAACATGGTGAAACCCCGTCTCTACTAAAAATACAAAAAAAAATTAGCTGGGTATGGTGGTGGGCACCTGTAATCCCAGCTACCCGAGGAGGCTGAGGCAGGAGAATCGCTTGAACCCAGGAGGCGGAGGTTGCAGTGAGCCAAGATTGTGCCATTGCACTCCAGCCTGAGCGACAAGCAAGACTGTCTAAAAAAAAAAAAAAAAAAAAAATCGATTCATTTCATATAACTCCTAGGAAAATCTTACAGTTAAGAGTTGAAATGGAGGCCGCGTGGCTCAAGCCTGTAATCCCAGCACTTTGGGAGGCGAGAGGCGGGTGGATGCAGGAGGTCGAGACCATCCTGGCTAGCTACGGTGAAACCCGTCTCTACTAAAACTACAAAAAAAATTAGCGGTAGTGGCGCCTGTACTCCCAGCTACTCGGGAGAGCTGAGGCAGGAGAATAAGCGTGAACCGGGGCGCCGAGGGCTTGCAGTGAGAGCTGAGATCCGGCCACTGCACTCCAACCTGAGCGAGATAGAGCCAGACTCCGTCTCAAAAAGAGTTGAAATGGGTCACTTTGCTCATCTGCAAGGCTACGTCATAGTGAAATACTTTCAGGGCAGTACACGTACAGGTCATTTTACCGTGATGCCTTTCTACTGCTGGGGGATTTAGGGGACTTAACTGCAAGGGTGCTGAGTTGCCGAATTTGTAATCACTGGTTCAGAGCAAACAATGAGGATGAGTAGCAGTTTCTAGGTGGCTGATAAGCAGGATCAAAGCAGAAACAAAAGTTTTTCATGGCTGCTGCCAAACTGTGGGCTGTGGGGACAGACACTCGAGGGCTGGGGCAGTGAGAGGTGGCAGAGTTCAGATGTGTGCTGTGTGACTCTCGGCCAGGCTCCATCCCTTTCCTGAGCTTCATGCCTAGCATCTGTGCAATTCGAGGGGTCCAGTGGCTGTTCTGCACGCATAGCCTCCATCCCAGGGGCTGAACAGGGCCCCACCCCCTCTCTTTTGTTTTGTCCTCACCTATCTCGTACTTCCGAAACCACCCGCCCCCAACAGAAAGTCAGGATCAAGAAAATGGATTATTGAACCCCATGGTGACATGTGAAAATGAACTGTGGGTTAAATGATAGTATTTATTTATTTTATTCCAAGACAGGATCTCACTCTGTTGCCTACTCTGGAGTGCAGTGGTGTAATCACGATTCACTGCAGCCTTGACCTCCTGGACTTAAGGGATCCTTCCACTTCAGTCTCCTGAGTAGCTGGGACTACAGGCGTGTGCCACAATGCCTGGCTAATTTCTTTTTTTATTATTTGTAGAGACAGGGTTTCACCATGTTGCCCAGGCTGGTCTTGAACTCCTGGGCTCAAGAGATCTGCCTGCCTCAGCCTACCAAAATGTTGGAATTATAGGTGTGAGCCACCGTATCTGGCCGTAATTGTATTTCTTGATGTCTCTAATTGTACTGTTATGTAAGAGAATCTCCTTGTAGTTAGGAAATATACACTGAAGTACTTGGCAGTTAAGAGAGAGAATTTCTTCAATTTACTTTCCAAATTATTTAGAAAATTATAATATGTACATTTAGAGAAAGAATGGCAAAGAAAATATAGTCAAATGATGACAACTGGCAAATCTGGGTGAAATGTACTTAGGAATTGTTGTTTTTTTTTTTTTTGAGACGGAGTCTGGCTCTGTTGCCCAGGCTGGAGTGCAGTGGCCGGATCTCAGCTCACTGCAAGCCCCGCCTCCCGGGTTCACGCCATTCTCCTGCCTCAGCCTCCCGAGTAGCTGGGAGTACAGGCGCCCGCCACCTCGCCCGGCTAATTT
>NW_022163326.1:0-3181 GCF_008728515.1 Papio anubis | reverse complement strand
TCGGCCTCCCAAAGTGCTGGGAGGCCGAGACGGGCGGATCACGAGGTCAGGAGATCGAGACCATCCTGGCTAACACGGTGAAACCCCGTCTCTACTAAAAAATACAAAAAACTAGCTGGGCGAGGTGGCGGGTGCCTGTACTCCCAGCTACTCGGGAGGCTGAGGCAGGAGAATGGCGTGAACCCGGGAGGCGGAGCTTGCAGTGAGCCGAGATCACGCCACTGCACTCCAGCCTGGGCAACAGAGCGAGACTCCATCTCAAAAAAAAAAAAAAAAAAAAAGAAATCAATAAAAAAGCTAAAATTAAAATATCCAAACACTTGGAAAGAGCAGCATGAGGACCATTGTTGTGATGGAAATGCTCTGTATCTTGATTGTATCAAGCCAATATCCTAATTATGTGCTGTATTCTAAATATTGTTATAGTTTTCAGGATGTTACTATTAGAATAACTGGTAAAGTATATTTAAGATCTCTGTATATTATTTCTCACAACTGCAATGGATTTACAATTATTACAAAATAAAAGTTTAATTTAAAAAATATATATTGACTGGGTGCAGTGGCTCATGCCTGTAATACCAGCACTTTGGGAGGCTGAGACGGGTGGATCATCTGAGGTCAGGAGTTTGATACCAGCCTGACCAATAAGGGGAAATCCCATCTCTACTATAAATACACACACACACACACACACGCACACATATATATACACACACACACAAAATTAGCCGGGCGTGGTGGCATGTGCCTGTAATCCCAGCTACTCAGGAGGCTGAGGCAGGAAAATCTCTTGAACCCAGGAGGTGGAGGTTGCAGTGAGCCAAGATCGCACCACTGCACTCCAGCCTGGGTAAAAGAGTGAGATCCCATCTCAAAAACAAACATATATATATACATATTAGGAGCAGAAAAAATCTCCGATAGCATTAAGGAGTAAAATGCTTACATATAAATTTGGTAAAACATCAACAAAATATATAGTATAAAAATTATAAAACATTTAAGAAAATATAAAAATATTCCAATAATGCATAGTAGAAGTTATAAGAAAATCTAAGTAATCTAGAAGAGCTTTAATAATTTTTTAAAGCAAAATCAAATACAAAATTTGAGCGTATACGTCACTTGCTTACCAGGCTTGCTACAAAGTTATATTCATCAAAATGGTTTGGTATTGATATATAATAAATAAGTTGATCAGTCAAGCAGAATCAGTAATCCAGAAATGGAAACACACACATATCATCAATTATTTTTCAATAAAGGCACCAATCCAAGCAAAGGAAAAAAGGTATCTTCAACAAATGTTGCTGGAGTGATTGGCTGAACATATAAAAACAAAAGTTTTGCCTAACCTCTTTCTCTCATCAGGCAAAAAATTAATTTCATATGTATAATAGGCCTAAACTTAAAAGTAAAATGTATAGGTTTTAGAAGATTCCATAAGCAGTATCTTCAATATCTTAAATTGGTAAAGAATATTTGTCAAAAACACAGGTAAACTCATAATAAACATTTATATATTTTGCTCTATTAAAATTAGAGATTCTTATCAAGAAATATCATTTCATTTTTATTTATTGACTTATCTTTATTATTTTTTCAAAGGCTAGTAGAATGAAACAGTGGGAATAGAAAAGGAACAAATAAATCTGTAACTGGTTGTGATCAATTAGTGGTAAACACCACTGTACTCAGACCAGCTTGTATTATTTTAAGACAAAAATATATTTCAAAGACTGAGAAAAAATTTCAAATGATCCACATTTCTAACCTAAGAATTGCTGTAACTATACATGTGTGTATAAAAATATATATATGTCTATATATTGCTGCATGTAAGTATTGGATTGGTGCAAACGTAATTGCAGGATTTGCCATTACTTTTAATAGCAAAGACTGCAATTACCTTTGCACCAACCTAATATATATATATATCACTGTGTGTGTGTTTGTGTGCATTGGTGGTTCCTAAGACCACAATTAGATTCAATAATTCACTGGAAGGACTCAAAGAACTCAGAATAAAATATTATACTCATTGATGTTTGTTGCAGTGAAAGGATTCAAATTAAAATCTGCAAAGGGAAAAGATTTATTGGGTAAAGTCAAGGAGAAATCAGGTACCAGGTTCTAGATTTTTACAATCTGAATGTTTGTGCCCCCCCGACCAAAAAAAATTGTATATAAAAACCGAACTGCCAAGACAATGTTAAGCAATGGGGTCTTTGGGAGATAATTAGGTTATAGGGCTCTGCCCTCATAAATCAGATTCATGTCCTTATTAAAAAAAAAAAAGTTCTAGAGAACTTCTTTGTTTATTTTTCCCACCATGTGAGGATACATAGAAGGAATCGTCTATGAGAAATGGGCCTGCATGACACACTAAATTTTCTGGCACTTGGATCTTGAACTTTCTAACCCCAATAACTGTGAGCAATAATTTTTTTGTTGTTTATAAATTATCCAATCTAAGGAATTTTGTTGTAACAACAGAAAGGACAAAGACACAGTGTCCTCTCCCAGTGGAGTCACATCGGGATGCATTTCATTCTCCCACCAACAAGGTGTGATAATATGTGCAAGGGAAGCTCAACCAAGTTTTGGTCTACGGAGCTTTCATTCAATCACATAGGCATGCAGTACCTGTGTGACTTACCACAGGTACCCATATTTCAGAACCTTCTACAAGCAAAGAGAAAAACAATTGTTCACCATAAGTCACACTGTTTGCATAGAATTGTCTGCTCAAACACATATAGCATGGATCAAGTCCTCAGGCATAAAAGAACAGGCTGTTTGCCATAAATATAGCATTGCACAAGGCCTTTGGTATAGACCATACCTTATAATAGTTTAAACGTTGTCCTTTTTTTTTTTTTTTTTTTTTTTTTTTTAAGACGGAGTCTCGCTCTGTCGCCCAGGCTGGAGTGCAGGGGCGCTATCTCCACTCACTGCAAGCTCCGGTGCCTCCCGGGTTCACGCCATTCTCCTGCCTCAGCCTACCGAGAAGCTGGGACTACAGGCGCCCGCCACCATGCCCGGCTAATTTTTTTGCATTTTTTAGTAGAGAAGGGGTTTCACCGTGTTTGCCAAGATGGTCTCGATCTCCTGACCTCGTGATCCGCCTGCCTCGGCCTCCCAAAGTGCTGGGATTACAGGCATGAGCCACCGTGCC
>NW_022163325.1:0-3185 GCF_008728515.1 Papio anubis | reverse complement strand
TTTGAGACTGAGTCTGGCTCTGTCACCCAGGCTGGAGTGCAGTGGCCGGATCTCAGCTCACTGCAAGCTCCGCCTCCCGGGTTTACGCCATTCTCCTGCCTCAGCCTCCGGAGTAGCTGGGACCACAGGCACCCGCCGCCTCGCCCGGCTAGTTTTTTGTATTTTTTAGTAGAGACGGGGTTTCACCGTGTTAGCCAGGATGGTCTCAATCTCCTGACCTTGTGATCCGCCCGTCTCAGCCTCCCAAAGTGCTGGGATTACAGGCTTGAGCCACCGCGCCCGGCTTGAAAGTCTTTATTCCCTCTTCGGGCTCCCAAATCTGGGGCTGAAAACCCAAATGTCCTCAGGGACACAGACTTTTTTCTTTTTTCCCCCCCAGACACGGGGTCTTGCACTGTCGCCCAGGTTGAAGTGCATTGGTGTGATCACAGCTCACCACACAGCCTCCCTCTCCTGGGCTCAAGTGATCCTCCTGCCTCAGCCTCCAGAGTGGCTGGGACTACAGGTGTGCACCGCCATGTGTCACTTATGTTTTTCTCTTTTGTAGAGACTGGGTCTTACTATGTGGCCCAGGCTGGTCTCAAACTCCTGGCCTCAAGTGATCCTCTTGCCTCAGACTCTCAGAGTGCTGGGATTACAGGTGTGAACCACTATGCTTGGCCTCACGTATTTTCCATGTGGTGTTTTGTGTAATTGTCATGGCAGCCTCAAGCATGGTGACTTTTACTTGTCGGTCAACATGGTAACTCGCATCAAAGAGATGAAGACACTTGCCCAGGGCTGCATGGTAAACAAGTGATGGGGCAGGACTCGAACCCCGCTCCCTGATTCTGGAACCTGAGTGGGTATCCCTGCAAAGCCACGAGGCCCTCCATAACTCCCTCTAGAACAGAGGAGGGCGTGGGGGCCCGGCGGGACTGGGTGGAAGGCGCTTACCTTCGTATGCCTTGGCTGCGTTCACCAGGCTGGACCACTCGAGGCCAGCAGCCGTGTCAGGCAGGGGCATCATCCCGGGGTCCAGGCGCCGCAGGGGGCGGTCCCGCCCATCAGCCAGCGAGAGCTCCGAGGCAGAGATGGTGGCTGGATGGGGAGGGTGGAGATGGCAGTGGTTGAGCATGACAACGCGGGGGACACATACACATGAAGACATTCCATTGCTTATGCAGAGACGCTATGTGTCCGGGACAACCTCCAGCAGGGTAAGGGGTCTGGGAGCGCTGGAGTCTACGGAGGCCTGACTTTAAACAAGGTGCTGGGCCAGGCCTGGCAGAGACGTCATCTGGACAAAACTCTGACGGGGAGGAGGGAGTGCGCCGGGGGACACCTGGGGGAGGAACATTCCAGGCAGACGGAACAGCCAGTGCTAAATCCCTGAGGCAGGAGTGTGCCTGGAAGGTTTAAGGAACACGGAGGCGGCCCCTATGGCTGGGTGAGGGTGAGCAAGGGAGGAAGCAGCAGGAGGCGAGGACAGAGGCAACACGGCCGCACCATGCGGGTCCTGTGGGCCCCAATGGCAACTGTGTTCTCACCCTGAGTGCAATGGAGCCCTGGAAGGCTCTCTCTGGGTGCATGTGGGGGATGGACTGTGTGCATGTGGGGGCATTTGGGGGGAGGCAGGGAGCAGGTAGGAGCTGTAACCATGACCCACAAGAGAGACAGTGACACTGCGCAGGACCAGGGTGGGGCCATGGTAGGACCCAGGGGCAGATTCTGGGCCTACTTTTCAGGGGCAGCCAATAGGATTTCCTGAGGGATGGATATGGCTGTGAAACAAAGAGAAGGGCCAGGATTGCAGTTCTGATCAGGAAGGCTCGGGTGGGGGATCAGAAATCTGTTTCTGGAGGTGCTTAGTGGAGTTGGCCCTGGACACCCCAAGGAGACGGTGGGAGGGGGGCTGGCCACAGGAGCTGGCAACAAATAGAGTCCCAGCTGCACCTGTAATCAGAATCGCCAGTGTATGGACAGTGTTTACACGCGGTGGGGTTGCCGTGGGGGGGTGTTCAGGTATAATACACTGAGCAGAGGAGAGGCCTGTGACATCTCAGGGGTTGGAGGTGAGAAGCAACGGCGCCAGCACTGCTCTCGCACCTGCTACGGCTATCGAGAGTCCCCGGCACCAGGCTCAAGCTCTGGCCTGGGGCTCCGTGACTCCCTGAAGCCTCTAAGGGACAAGGACAGAGGAGGATAGGCAGGTACAGAGAGACCAGGAGACAGGCCTGAGGGCCCTTAGCTGGGAATCGTCAGAGCCCAACCATGGGCCCAGTCTGCTCTGTGTTCCTGGCACCTCCTCTGTGCAGGGCCCAGGGGATCATCTCGCAGTCTCACTGTGAGCCTGGCGGGGGCAGGGGTGTCACGATCTCCGCGCATGGAGGAGGAAAACTGAGACCCGAGCGAGGCGCTGCCTTGCCTGGGCTCGCATGGCTTCCAGCTGGGACTTCTCGGTGCTGACTACGTATGAGGTGTATGCTATGTGCTTTCCATATATTCACTTGTTTGATTTTTTTCAACCTAGGGATGTGGGCACTACTTTTTCATTTTACAGTCAAAGAAACTGAGGCACAGAGAGATTATATCTGGAGTGGAAGACGTGGGACATAAACTCAGGCCGTCCAGCTCTGTGATATGTGGTGTGCAGTAAGTGCTGGCTGAATGGGTGAATGAACGAGTCCTTGGCCTCCATGCTCCGCCCTCGGCCTCCATCCTCGGCCCTTGGCCTCCATGCTCTGCCCTTGACCTCCTTGTTCTGCCCTCAGCCTCCTTGCTCTGCCCTTGACCTCCATGCTCTGCTCTTGGCCTCCGTTCTCCGCCCCAGACCTCCACATTCCACCCTTGGCCTTCTTGCTCTGCCCTTGACCTCCGTGCTCTGCCCTTGACCTCAATGCCCCACCCTTAGCCTCCTTGCTCCACCCTTGACCTCCATGCTCTGCCCTTAACCTCCTTGCTCTGCCCTTGACCTCCATGCTCCATTCTTGGCCTCCTTGCTCACCCTTGACCTCCATGCCCCACCCTTGACCTCCTTGGTCTGCCCTTGACCTCCATGCTCCGCCCCTGACCTCCTTGCTCCACTCTTGACCTCCATGCTCCGCCCTTGGCCTCCTTGCTCTGCCCTTGACCTCCATGCTCCGCCCTTGGCCTCCTTGCTCCGCCCTTGGCCTCTTTGCTCCACCCTTGACCTCCATGCTCTG